>NC_090930.1:491067031-491367812 GCF_040938575.1 Ambystoma mexicanum | reverse complement strand
GGCCCTGGGGGACCTGATAGCACTGCAAGTACTCCAACTTCAAGAAGAAGACGAACACCAACTACTACAACAACCGGCCGCACAGAGGAGACGCAGGAGGAGGAGGAGGGCAAGGCAGGGCCAGCAAGGCCCACCAGCACAGCCACTACCACCACGCAGGCAGCCCGCAATCCCACGCCTCCGAGCACATCCGTTCAACCTCACTGATGAGCAGATCCACACCCTCTACCGTTTGGACCGGGACACCATAACCGCCATTGTGGACATGACACACGCTGACCTTGTCAGCATGATAGATAGCCCAACCGCCATTCCACCCCTACTGAAGGTGGTGTCTGTACTCCACTTCCTGGCCACAGGCACCTACCAGCACACAGTCGGACAGTTGCATGGCATTTCACAGCCACTGTTGTCACGGACACTATTGCAAGTGTTCGATGCCCTCCTGAAGCACGCAGACGACTACATCTCTCTACCACGCTCGGAGCAGGAAATTACGAACACTAAAGTGGGATTCCATGCACTTGCCGGCATACCGGGTTGCATTGGTGCCATCGACTGCACCCATGTGGAATTGGTTGTCCCACATGCCATGGAGGCCCAGTACCGCAACCGAAAACAATATCATTCTCTTAATGTACAAATGGTGTGTGACTCAAACAGGATCATTACACATTGTTGTGCCCGATTTCCTGGATCAACCCATGATTCCATGGTCTTACGGAACTCTACAATACCACGCTACATGGAGCGACATGCAGGGAACAGATCCTGGCTACTCGGTGAGTCTCATTTCATGCATGATAATGTGGGGTATGTGATGCGGCAATGACCTGCCATGAAGGGGGGGGGTGCTTACGTAGCAATGTCATTCCTCAAACATCCTTTATTGTCCACATACAGGTGATGGCGGGTATCCACTGAAGAGATGGCTCCTTACACCACTCCGGAACCCACAGGACCAGCATGAGGAGGACTACAACCATGCCCACTCACGTACCCGTGTAGTCATAGAACAGGCATTCGGTCTACTGAAGGGTCGTTTCCGCTGCCTCAGCAGGTCTGGCGGGGCACTCCTGTACCGCCATGAGAAGGTTGATAAGATGGTCATGGCATGTGTCATGCTACACAACATGTGCATACGTAGAAATGTGCCCATGCCCCCTGACGCAGAACTGCAAGCACCAGAATATGGTCAAGATGTGGGTGGGGATGTGGCAGAACCTCAAGGAGTCCGCGAGGCACAGGAGGGCCGTGAAATTCGTCAGATTATCATAGATTCATGCTTCTAGCACTCACGCCTGGTGGTTGATACATGGACACGGGAGTTGTGGCACTGTGTGTGTCTGGAACATGCACAATATGGACTGTACGCCTATGATGGCCTCGTACACAAAGATCAATGTCCACACATCTCATTGGATGATTGTGAAATGTTTATAGCATATGTGAAATTGTGTTACACACCCCATCGACCCGCCACCCAAGTGAGCCCAACACACCCCCTCCACCCTCCTACCTCCCCCCCGAACACCAGTGTCCAAAGATGCTCATTGTCAGTGGGCAGACGCTATTGCAAGCCCCCTCTCCGGGTATCAGGGGCACCCCTGCCTGTGGAGCGCAGGTTCCTCCCAGATCTACGTTGGGGGCTGCCCTGGACGGAACTTGCAACGGATGATGTCTCTGCCTGCTCACGTCCATGCATGTCCCTAAGTGTTTGTGAGAGCTCAGTGAGCACACGGCGCACAGCGGCAAGTTCAGCACATACGTCTTTGGACATCGCATGCAGTTCCCCCCTCAGGCTCTCGGTGCTTCTCTCCATTTGTACTCTCAGGCTCTCGGTGCTTCTCTCCATTTGTACTCTCAGGCTCTCGGTGCTTCTCTCCATTTCTGCCCTTAGTGTCTCTGTACATGTTTCTATGGCTGCCTTGGTACCCCCACATTCATCAGCATGGTCCTTGAGGAGCATGGCCAGTTGCTGCTGTTGCACGATCACCTGGTCGAGGGACTGTTGCCTCTGCTGGGCCATGGACATTTGCGGTGGTGTCACAGAGGGGCTGATCACCTCATGTTGCCTTGACACAGGGCTTGTGGGGGATGGCCAGTCGTCGTCTTGTGAGTGCCCCTGCGTGGTATCCTCATGTTGTACGGGATGAAACAAACAGGGGGATTGAGACAGGTCATGGATGGATCGTACATCGACATCACCGTTTTCTGTGTCGGAGCATGCTGCCATTAATGCAGTGTCACCTATGGTGCTGCTGCCACCAGAAGCAGTGCCTTCTGTGGCATCCATTGGGGGGGCCTGTGGTGGTGGTGGTGTTGTGGCCATGCTGGCTGCTGGGGTGCCTGTTGAAGTCCCCTCCTGTGTGCTGCCACTTGATTTGTGCTGCTGCCGTGTCTTGATGCGTGCAGCTGAGGTGGAGGGTCTTTGGCCGTTGGTCTTGGCCCTCTTTGCAGGTGTGCTGGTAGGGGTGTCCTGGAGCTCGTCGTTTGAATCGGACCCTGTGGTGGAGTAAAGGAGGGCGAGCGTTATTAATGGGTCTGTGGAAATTGGAATGGCAATGTATCACATGCATTGGGGTGGTACCTGAGGGTGATTTGGGTCAGGGCCTTGGAGGTGGTTTCTTTTTTGTGTGGAATGAGGGTGCAGTTGTATTGCAGCCTGCAGTTAGGGGGTGCCTGCTGGACGTGTAGAGGGTGTTTTTAGGAATTTTAATTATTTATTTATTTAATGTGACTTTTAATGTCCGCTATCAGGCCAATGTAAGTGGACGTTCTCCTGGACATGTGTTTCTGTTGCACTATGTGGACACATGGTACTTCACATGATTGGACATTGTGGTTTTCGCATAGTTTTATTTGGGCCACCTACCTGATTCTTCGGATGTCTGCACTCCTTTCTCCATCCCTCCGACTCCCTCTATGGTCTCCATTCCAATGGTGGAGGCACAGATTTCTTCCCAGGGGGTCAGCTTGATGGGTGATTCCGATCCTCCCCCGGTAGCTGTGGCAATGTTACGGTTGGCGGATAGTATGCTCCGTACGCGTATCCGCAAGTCGTCCCATCGCTTTCTGCATTGCTGTGGGTTGCGGGGTGCGGTCCCCACCGCACTTACCCGCTGTGCCACCAGGGCCCATATGGCCTTCTTGTTCGCAAGTGCCGTCCTGGTCATTTGCGTCGAGAACACGACAGCAGCATTCTCCTGGAGGGTCTCTGTGAGCACTGTGAGTTCCTCACGTGAGAAGTGGACCTGCCGCTTGCGGTCGCACGCTTTTTTCGCTACTTTTCCCATGGTTTTGGTTTCACTAGGGTGGATGACGGGTTGGGATGTCTCTCAGGGTAGTATTTTCAATGGTTGTGTGAATGTTCTGATTTTATAGGTGTACGGCGTGCTGTTTCCCGTTCCCGGACCATGTTTTTGCTTCCGTTTCCGTATATTTACGGTCACCGTATTTTCCGATTGCCGCTCTTTACGGTGACCGCTATGTCCGGTGGCGGAATTGCACCTAGGTCGCCGTACGACGGCGGTGAGGGGCGTTTTGGGGACATTTCCGCCATCGCGGACTTTGCACTTCCGCCAAGGCGTACTGCTCGTGCCCGATGGGTCAGAATTAGCCGCACTTTACTCTTTCGTGCCATGGCGGAAACGCTATTTACGCTATGGCGGTCAGGTCAGTTGCTTTCCGCCAGGGTCGTAATGAGGGCCATTGTCTATTTAGCGTTTATATACGCCATTTACTTTAAAACGCTGTTCTAAATATTTAAAACAAACATGACAGCCCACTGTAGACAGCAATTCTGGAGTCACCTTTCCTGCCAAGGCATATGCAAACAAATCTGTAGACAAGAGGGTGGGGAGAACAGGAACTTAAACTAAGGTAAGCAGAGGCAAGACTAATATGTCAAATACAGACGACGGAAGTGGGTCTTAAAACAGACCATGAGATGAGTGTATTTTTGAGAATTGACCTTGAAAACAGGAGAAACAGACAATATGGGTAGACAATCGTACCATAGAATGTTTGCATGAATTATTTGTATGAAACCAAATAATGTGGGGGGAATGGATGAGTGTTTAATCACCGTGAATAATAATACCATGCTCTGATAAGTATGTGATGACATATAGGAAGAGCTGTTAATAATGTATGGAATACATAACACATAGGACTCTCCTATGAGCCAAGAAGGCATTAATATACCATAACTATATGTCATTAGGAAACGTGATTAACAGTGTATGGACAACATAACGTTTAATTTCATAACATTGTTGCATAACTCTATATTAATATGGATTAGAAGCAGATGGACCGCATAATCCATTAGCAAATATACAATGGACACACCAATCTCACTCAGTTATCAACATACTAAAAACACGGTGTCATTTCTATGCAAATATACATGTTGCATCATGCTGTAGAGATTAGATATACATTGATAATGCCTAGCACGTGAGGATACTTTTAACATACCACAATGAAGTGACCTCAAATAATTGAGATGTATGTACTATTTGTCCCTTAGGAGGAGTTTTCTACAAAGGGAACTGACGGGACACAGTTACAAATTGAGAGAATGGTTCAAAATGGCCGCATGCAACGTGTGACATCATATGCACTACGTTTGATGTCACATTGTAAACAAGGATAAATAGGTAAGTCCCAAAACAGCTCCCGGACGCATAACGGGATGTGAGGAACGCTGCATCACTTGGCCTTTCTCTAAAAAGGTGGCAACAACTGGTGAGAACACCACCTTTATAAGGATGCGCATATGCCCCCGTAAAAACAGTAAGGGTCTACTTAACTAAAGTATAGGAAAGACTCAGGAGCACAAAGACTGTTAGATTATTTAAACTCTGAGTGACTGACCTCGTCATATCCTTGTTGCAACTTGAACGCAATCTGGCACAATGTGAAACGCAAACAAGCTCAAGCTAGAAGGGAACCTATGATAATGGGATAGTTACAGTGGATAATAAAGTGGCACCACGGAGTGTGCACAGAGGTATGTTATCACAATGATGGGGCATAATGGAAAGGTTTAAGTAACACATGATGATATTTTTAAATGCAAGGTACTAACTGATGACTTGGGTTCACAGGATGAAAGACGTGAGCAAACTAAAGATACAATTGAGCGAACTCTATACCAAGAGGAACCCGAAGCTGAGCCTAAATGATGTATGCATAAGTAACTGTTGTTTGACCCAAGAACAAGCCATCACTAGAATGGACACTGTTGATTACATAGTGTGGAATCAGGTAGAAATCACTATGGCAGTGCACACACAACATAATGGGACTAGCGCTGATACTTTATATAGACTATTGAAAGCAACACCCTGCTAGTGATATATAACAATGGATGATACACTACCCATTGGAATGCCTGCCACTGGGTAACACAGTATGGTGAAGACACACCTGATCAGGTGATCAATAGTTATCTGGCTCTATTTATTCTCTGCCTTTCTCATTCTACCTTTCCATCCCACACCAAGCCTAAATCTCTGTCTCTCTTTTATTTTATTACTGTATGACATGAACGGTTCGGTTATTTCTTTTGTTAAAACTTACAAATGCATATTGTAATTAAAATGTTTGGTATTGTGATCTATTATGTACATTATAGTAAATGCTGACTGTGAATATGATATGGAGCCCTGTCTTGATAAAGATCTAAGGGTCGAAACACGTGTCGACATAGGGCCAACGAAATGATAAAAAGTACTCAAAATTAATATTTTTTCATTATTGTAATCAATCAAGAGGGCTAGCGCAAACCAGGGGAAACGCATTTTGGACTAAAATATGTAGACACATCTGTAACCTTCGGCCAACTGAAAGGCTGTATACCGTTCTTGTCCATTAATAAATTTGCACTTGACTTTTCAGAGGATGTTGATTTTAAATGAGCAATAAGATACTTTTTTCCAAAGTCACAAAAATATGATACAATTGATCTGAATTGATGGTTTTGTGTGCTGCAGGGATGATAATTGGAGTCATTGCAACTAAAGGGGTATGTTCCCTTCCAACTAAGATTGGCGAGGAGGGTCCCCAGTGACCCACATGTCAGTAGTATTTGATGCTCCTTTCACACAATTCACTTGAGAACACACCATACTTTCCAGCTCATCATCCTCTCCATCTGAGTGGATTGTCTATATACTTAAATCTAATAGACTAGCTGCCTCTTGTACTGGCTTCAAGAAATGTTTGAAAGTTCCTTTGCCATCAACTGGTGCAATATGATTTTTTAAATATTTCGATTTTAACAATTTCAATGAGGACTAATTCTGAATCAGTAACAAAATCAGTGGCGCTGAAATCAACTCTTTTTTGCTGGAGGCTGTATAAGATAAACAATCCACGCGTACGCGACCCAAATAATCTTGTTCCCGCTCACTCTGGCTTGTCTGCAATTTCAAATTACAGAGAAACTTCCGTGCACCTTGAGTACATTGTTTGGGAAAGTTATTGCAATTGTTTGACTTTTAAAACTTTTTTCTTGGCTCACACCTCTCCTGCAAACGAACGCCCACCACCGTTTCTAGTGATGGACCGGCATCATGATTCGAATTAGATGCTTTTTGAGGTTGAGGCAAATCACTGAGCAAGGATTCCTGCACCAACATTGACAGTGACTTCTGTAGATTTGCTTGAACTGGGCAAAAGACATCCCCAGACACCAGTGGCGCAGACTCCTCCACAAACACCATTACTTCATCCTTGCCTCTGGGTACAACCCTCATCACATAAGTTTGCAATGACCCTAAACCACCCCCCAGAGTGAGCTGGTTTGGCATTGTACCGAATTGCAACAGGCCTGTCACACGCTGTAATAAAACCCTCTAGAAAATTAATGTTTACACATAACTCCTTTAAAGTTGACCTTCCCGTATCTCATAGTTTAGTGTATCATACCCTCTGTCCATTGTATTCAGTATACGTGAAAGTACTGGGAAGGAGAAAGCATCCACAACTTGCTCAGCAGAGTTTAAATTAAAGCTCTTATCCTTACTTTCAAAGTGTGGTTGCACCTCTGCCGATGGGTAAATGGGGGGACAGGCTGTGTCTGCAACTCCACTGTGTGACATCGAACCTGACCCAACTTTCCTCTGCAAAGGATTCTCAAACAATGGGGAAGATTCCATTGGCGAGCAATTGTGGCCCTATAATGGTTTACCTCCTCTCTCTCATCCGCACAGGAGTGCACCGAGGGCACAAGTCCAATGATAGTCGTACTATCTTGGCAAGTTGCTGCGAGATATAGAAACGTCTGATACCAGATCCAAATTGTAACAATTAACCAAGTCCTCCATATCAATTTGGTACAGGGAGCAAGAAGTCACTGAGACATCCTCATTAAGAATGCCACTTTCACAATGCTCCTCCATAACCTTAAAGGAGTCTGTGTGAGGCTCTACAGTTAATGCTGGCAACATTGAGTGGGCACTATCCATATGTATGATGGGGTAGCCTTTGCCACCAATGCTACTAACTGCACCACACTCAGTGAGCCTGGGGAGGGTTTGGGGAGATTCATCAAGGCAATGCAGGAAGATAATGCAGAGCTTCTAGATAGCATAATTATGTCTTTCTGCATAACTTGACTCCTCAAGGCGTATACCATAGATCAGAGCGGAAAAACAGTAGTCAACCATTCTACTAAATGAGCCCAGCTAAGCACAACAAGCAAACGTCACGTACTCCTGTGCACCCACCAGACCGCCGGTCCGCCAGACTGCACACTTTCTCCACACTTACTCTGCGTGCGCACCACGCTGCAAGGAAGGTTTTATGTCCCCAGGGAAAACAACAGAGCGCCGAATCAGAAGGCATGCTCCAACGAACTCCACACAAGCTGCATGGACCAATGCCACTATTGAAACAGCTTCGACCTCCAGACATTTGCCGCCAGGTTCCTCTACTTCAACACCATTGGAAGTCGTTCTCCACCACCTACCCATGTTCTTTTCTGACATCAGCTAAATAAATAAGCTAACAGTCACCATTTACTTTCTTCTGTATTCATACCTTTGTTAAACATGAGTATACAGTTTCTTTGATACTTAGCATGCTACATGACATAACCTTTGCAGCACATATAAATGCAGAGGAAAATTGTTTTGAATTTATGTGGCAGGACGATAACCCTATGTTTCAATAGTTTGCAGCTCTGAATTCCTTCCACATCTTTTGAGCAGTCCCTTATGTTACGTGGACCAATGCCACTGCTTGAATGCACACTTTTTCCACACTTCCTCTGTATGCGCTCGGCGTGGCAAGTCACATTTTATGTCCTCAGGGAAAACAATAGAGCGCCGAATAAGCATGCACGCTCCAATAAATTCCACACAAGCTGCCTGGAGCACTGCCACTGTCAGACTGCGCACTTCCTCCACACTTCCTCTGCATGCGCTCCGCATGGCAAGTCACATTTTATATCCTCAGGGAACAAAATAGAGTTCCGAATCAGCAAGCATGCTCAAACAAACTCCACACAAGCTGCCTGGAGCACTTCCACTGCCAGACTGCCCACTTTCTCCACACTTCCTGCGCGCGCGTTCTGCGTGGCAAGGAAAGTTTTACATCCTCAGGGAAAACAATAGAGCACCAACACAGCAGGCACGCTCAAACGAATGCTGCATAAGCTTCCTGGAGCACTGCCACTGTCAGACTGCACACTTACCCCGAATAATGTAAATGCCTTGTGGGGTTCTTTATGCCTTTCCTCAGTTGTTCTTTATTCATTAGCCTTGTTTTAGCATTCGATTCTTTGTTTGCAAACACGTTTTATGATATTGATCAAGTGGCCAAACTCTATTAAAAGTTAAATATAAAAACCAGCTAATGCGGATATGTTTGCATTGCTCATTCCTCTTCGAATGCGATCAGGTGTATCACCGAAAAAAGGCGAGTGCAAAAGGGCATGTGTTCAGGCAGCCTCAAATGATATTTAAATAATATTTACGCAACGCAAAACTTGTTCCTTGCCAAAAATGAGATGGTGCAGATCCGGCGCCCTGTAAATCACTCTCAGACTATAATATGCATCTAATTCAGATATTTATACATCAATCGATTGCATTTGCATTATGCTGTAACCCCGCTGCCATCAGTCCAAGAATAGCCGTAAATTATTCAAAGACTGTTACTGGAAATTGAACACTTACAGCACTCCTTTTTACAAAATCACACATGGCAGATAACATGCACACTTTAAGAGGAAAGATGCAGCAACCCGAGCTCTGGAAAATGAAGCACGATATGGGAAACTGCAGTGGGCCTGATTTATGAAGCGTTTTTCAATGGGGCCTTCCCCATTGAAAATGCTTTGGCACATCAGAGCCTACTGTCTTTTAACGTGTGTTTTTCTTTGCGACTTTGCGTTAGAAGGGAGGGAAACAAATACGACAGGGAACACAACACAAACAAAATAGGTTTAACAGGAATCCCCATGCATTTCTTTTTAAGTAACAAAAAGAGACAATGTGCAAAATCATTTTTGTAAATGTACATGGGCGAGGCTATCACCATCATAAAAGTGATACATAAGGAAGTGCACGATATCACTCCATGCACCTAGAGATCAGGTGAACGTGGATACTAAGGAATCTAAGCATGACAAGTTGAAAAAGACAGGATTTCAGTGACCTTTTTAGTCTGTTACTTCGTGTAGCCTGTTCTTCATGTGGTGTGCGTGTGCATTTAGACTCGGTGCACATTTTTCACAATACTCGCCCTCACATTGAAATATTTGTAATGAGGAACAATATCAATTGTGAACAGAGGATAGCACAGGGGCAATGCTCAAGTTCACGGAGAGCAAAAGAGGTTCGAGTCCCAGATCCGTGCTTAGAAACCAAAAAACTCTGGGGGGGTATGTTTGATTGTTATATCATAACATAGGAACATTTAACAAATTCGAAAAGGAGCACACAAACACATTATATGTACTAATACATAAGAAATGTAACCCATATATACAACACACTAACCATTCATTTAAATGCACTATGTTCTAAAATGGAATATACCACAAGAAGATAAATTGGCTTCCAACATAAGTACCTCACAAACACGACAGAACTGAGAACAAGAGCAGACCCACTGAGTACATAGGACATATCTTACCTGAAATAGTAAGTGTACTTAATTGTATTCATATATTTATAAACTTTCTGTATTAGATAAAAAAATATATTATCTTTTTTTTTCTCACAGAAATGTCTAATACTCTAGACTGGTTAGAGGAGCATTTCCCACAGGAAGAAATGTCACAAGATAGTGAAACTAATGGTAAACACTTTATAATATAAACCATTTAATTACTATTATTTTGTATACATTTAACATATATATTTTTTTTTGTACAGAGCATACCAAAATAGAAAATACTTCAGAAAAACCTGTGATGGATAACACTTTTCACAGTATAGAGGAAAAATGGATTTATTGTTGACTAATTTTAATAATTTGAAACTTTTGTGGAAGATCATTTTAAACCAAAAACCTCGTACCATTGCCCCACATGTACTTGTCCCTCCTCATCATATCCCAGTCCATTATCCCCAAACCCTCTCCATAACCCAAAACGTTTTGATGAGACTTCCATCCCTTCTTCACCTAATAACAATCATGTTGAAACCCCTAATTCTCCTGTTTTTGTTTCTGTTTCTGCCTCACCTTCTCTGTCATAAATTATTAATATATGTTAAATAAAGTTTAATTTTTATATTGTGTTGTAAATAGTTTCATTTTAAAAAACAATGTAGGTGGCCGCAGACAGTGCAGGTGTTCTGAAAAGTTCGTAAATAAACAAAAAAATGGAAGTGTCCTGAAGAACACTATACCTGTTCGTACTGTTCGCTAGCAAGTTCAAACTGTTCTAAGAACACACGCGGTGTCCTGAAATGTTCGTAAAAAAAATAATTAAAGTGTCCTAAAGAACACTATATCTGTCTGTAGTGTTCGCTATCAAGTTTAAACTGTTCTAAGAACACAATTGGTGTCCTGAAATGTTCGTATGTAAACAAAAATGGAGGTGTCCTGAAGAACACTATACCTGTCCGTAATGTTTGCTAGCAAGTTGAAACTGTTTTAAGAACACAATTGGTGTCCTGAAATGTTCGTACATAAACAAAATTGGACGTGTCCTGAAGAACACTATATCTGTCCTTACTGTTCGCTAACAAGCTTAAACTGTTCTAAGAACACACACAGTGTACTGAAATGTTCGTTTCACGTGTAACACATTTTTATTTACTTCAGGACCCGAACAGTGTCCGTAGAACATCAACGCGCATGCGCTAACCAATTTCCGTGCATTTGGTGTCCTGCGGACATGCGCTTCCTTCAGGGACATGTTCGCGAACAAATCATATGGCCGCGCCCACGCTGATCGCGTGTTCTGAATGCGGACACTGTTCGTGTCCCCGAACAATTTAAAAGTACATTTTCAATTAATCCATAATATTTTTCAATAAAATCTCACCATGGCACAAGTCCCACATAGTAATCCTGAGTTTCTACATACCTTTTGAAACTTCTTGAACTTTTTTTTGTGTTCGATCTGTCCGCGGACAGCGCGCATGTCCGCGGACCGCGCACAAGCACCCCTATAAAAGACCACGCCCTAGAGCTTATTCTCATTGTGTTTCTGGCTATTCTTCAGAACACAGCGATTTTTGCTGCCACCTGCAGATTACACTATTATCGCAATGGCATCCATGGCTGAACTACTGCCACCTGGTGCTGCACCTGCTTCAGCACCACCCCCACCCCCTCCACCACCACCATCTCCCCAAGGGCCTGAAGAGGGGAACAGGAGTGAGGATGCAGAGGAGGAAGAAGAGGATGATGAGAATGAGGTAGAGGAAATCCCTACTACCTGCACTAGGCGTGAGTCTTGGGTGTGCGGTTATTTACCATTCATGGGAATGGTCCTAAGGCTTGTGCGAACCGTGTTACCTGCAATAAGTGCAAAATGATACTCAGTCGTGGGAAGCACGGTAAGTACAGCTTTGGGACCACTATTATGAAACGACACCTGAGGTCATTTCACTCTGGGGCTATTTGCAGGGTTGTACCTTGCGAAGAACGTAGCAGGTTGATTTCCTCTACTTCATCCTCTGTTTCTGATCCTGTCACCACAAGGACCAGCTCTGTGGGACAGCATCTTCCTCAAGTTGCCTCACAGGACATACAGAATGCTGGTGACCCTTACCTTTCGAGGGTCAGAGTTGTATGTATGTACTGTGACACAGTACTCTGCAGGGGGAGCGACTTCGTAGTGCTTTTGAGACTATCGCCTCAGAGCACGAGAAGATCTGCTCACTACCCAAATAAAACCCACTCTACATCTTCCTCTCTCAGCTCGCCCTTTCTTATCCCTGTAGTTAGTGTCCCCCCTTTACCTTCCTTTCCCCTCCTCTCCTAGTGTGTCGTGTATAAAAAACCAAAAAAAATACAAAATATCAAAAATCAACAAAAAAAAATAAGGCTCTTTTCAGAGCCGCCTTTCACAGTTAAAAAATAGAAGTGAAAATAAATGAAGCAGGGCCCTTTGTATTTTTTAGAAGTCCGCAGACAGTTCGCGAACATTTAAACAATTGGGTTGCTACCCTATCACAAACATTGCAATTTTCTCTGGGAGGAAGTGGTGGCTCTGAAAAGAGCCTTTGGGAGGTGTTTGTAAGTCAAAAATTATAAATGCTTAACACCTACTTCAAAATGGATGTTGTAATTCCAAAAAAGGTCGCAATGCATTTTGTACATTTCTCAGAAAAATCTGATTGCCACCATAAGTAAGATGGACTCCATCTCTGTGAAAAATGTTTGTACTACAAAACAGAATATTTTCATTGTGAAAAGAAGACATGCCAAAATCTTTTAGAAAGGCACAAACAGCTTTATTAACATTGCGCCTTGCTTTTTCCATTTGTGAACCAAATGAAGAAGAACAAAGCCACATTTGTCTCTGTGCAATCCGTGAAAATATCACTTTAAAATTAGGAAACATGTCCATAACCTTCCCAAGTCCTTCTTTCATAGCAAATTGCAAAAGAATTCCAGTCACATGTCCTAAACTGATCCCTCCACAATGAATTACAATTATGTCTGGATGTTGCTCTGTCTCCAAAGTAGCACAGAGAGGTAGCAAGTCCAACCACTTCATTCCACGTACTCCATGCCAGTGTACTTCCACATGTGGGAATCCAAGATCTACAGCTGCTCCACAGCTTTCTGCATGCACCTTCAACCAATATATCCATGAATCTCCCAAAATCCATACAATCTTTTTCCTAAAACACACAGACATAGCTATCTGTTGTTCTCTCAGCAAAAACAGTATATGAGAAACTCTCTTCTGGCACAACACACCCACTAAACTTTCCTGACCAATCCCTTTCAGTACTCATTCTCATTTGCATGACTTCTGAACCCAAAAATCCCCCGATGTAACTCCCGATGTCCGCTAACTACCGCCATGTCTGCGGACATATCGTAACATGAACAGCCCTTCTACCATTTCCACTTCACTCTCTCTGCCATTCCCTCATTGGATGTAGCTAAGAAGTCACATGACCATGCACCAATCACATTCAAGACCTCTACATCTAACTGCATCATCATAGATCAGCACTGCAAATGTACTGTGAATCTCTCCGAGTACAAGTGTCATATCATTGGGAAGCACCATCTACCAGAAATACTGTACAAGTCTCCAAGATTTCTACTTGCAGCTCCATGCATATCCATATGCATGAACACAAACTTCAGGTATGCATATTTTCTGTACAGTAGATGAACACATTTTCAAACAGACTTTTAGCCTGTGTAATCTGTAAAATGAATTTACTGTATTTTTTTCAATTTCCTAAAGTCAACTATCACTTATAAACCTTTATACTATTTACTTTCTTTATACACACACACAGAAATCATGTTAAACTAACATTTTTTAAATGAAATATATAGACTACATATATTCAAACAAAATTGCATGCAAGCACAATCTATGTTTAAATCTTTAAAAAAAATACTTATACAATTTCATATTTTTTTGATTTTATTTATTTATTTACTTAATTACTTTAATTTAGACATGACATTGAGGCGCTATTACCTAGAACAGCTTAGTTACAGAAATAGTGGTATTCACTGGTATATTATAAATTTCACAAGACATAGTAAAGATATTTTTTTTTCAATACAATTTTTTCATTAAGAACATATCATATGTACTGAACTGATGCAATGTATCTTATGTAAATAAATTAGTTTAATGGTTTTGAAGAAGGCGCTGAGGATTTCAATTAAAAAAATCAATATCTAAATTAAAAACAGCGCTATATACAAACAAAGGACTAATTTGAATCTTTTACAATTGCAGTGAAGGCCAGTCTCCTGAAAAGAAGCAGCCGAATTCGAAGAACAAAGAAGAACTAAGAAAGTACCTGTTATTCAAGTAGAATATCACCATAATATTTGTATTATTACTCAAATATACTGTAAAGTTAATACAAGCTATTTCTGTGCCTAAAAATAGAGATTGTGTACCATTTTGTCCAAAAATCTCCATGTCTTAAACAGCGATTTACAGCCAGAATGGCCCACAAATTCCTATTTTTGGACACACAAATTACCAAACTGAACCGCTACAATTTTCATATTATAGAACAAACAACTGTTTTAATTGTATACATTACATTTACTATTTGTACTTTTTCACACGACTAGCTTACTTTTTTTTGTCATCTGAACCCCAGTTTAGTAACACATAAATTCAAGAATACCTATCCTACTAGTTGTAGTTCCCAATGCACAATCACACACCATTACATACATCTTTATCATCTTACTCAAACACTCATGCACACAGCACAAATACATTGCAGAACACCCCAACCCATACCTTCTTTATTTCTTTCAACAGACCCTAAAGAATGCCTACCAAAAGTCAAGTCCGTAGAAAGCAACCCAGAAGTAGAGCAAATGAAAATAAAAGTGTCCAACATAAGCATCCAGCTCTAGCAGAATTTGTAAAAAAAAAGTTGAAACAAAATAGCTAATACAGTCATTTAGTGAAACACAAGAAGTTTCAAGTACAAAAACTTTGCCTCCTCTATCGAAATGTAAAACAAACGAAAAAACAATTAACAGAAAATCAGCTATCACTACAGATAAAACTACTTCTTTAAATTCTAATATAGTGCAAAGTAAGCATACCAAGAAAGGTATTTAGCCAAAATGTACCATCACAAAGTCCTTCAAAATCTTATAAAAACAGGAGAGAAATCAGGTTCAATGCTTAAAACCTATCGTAGGAAATTAATCTTAGAAGCGTTGATGGACAGTGCAATTCTTCTCAAAAGAAAGTTATTTATTTTACTGTTAAACAAAATGAAACCACTAACAAAACGAATAACTAAATTACAAAAAAGACTTCTCAATAAGCAAAATGTCAACAGAAAGAACTTCTTAAGTATCTGCGGAGGTGAATGGAATCACACTACGAGCACAGAACCATATTTTAATGAAGAAGCGTACAAACAAAAGCAAACAAATACAATTGCCATACATCGCAGTGGTCGAGGTTATGAAAAAGTGAATAATACCATAATGGAACAAGAAATACTCCTTACAAAAATATGCCCTGAAAACTTAGAATTACCCCTCCATTCAACTAAATCAGAACGTCTAGTGTACAAATGGCCATGCACGTCAATTTGTAACATTCCCAAACAATGTTTCAAATCTTTACGCCAATTCCTCAATAAATATGTAAAAAGCAAAGACAAAATCAAAATTAAATTACTGCAAAATATGGATACCTGTCCAGTGCGCAAGTACACAGGACTACAAGGACATTCATTGGCCTGCATTACAGGACCTACTTGTAAAACCACTTTCCATGATATCAAAAGGATATCAACACATCATTCAACTCTAGGAAATCTAGTCTATAAACTGCACTATGCTAAAAGTCCTGCTTTAGCACTAGCAAATTTAAATAACATCCTTCTACATGGTACAGCAAAAGACCTACTTGAAGAAATTGACTATATCCAGAAAAAATATTTTGGAAGTGAAAGCCATTTACAGAATGAAATAGCTTTAAACCAATTAAGCAACAATTCTACACATGGCAACCTTTTGCTAAACACATACAAAAAAGAAATACTAAAATTTAAAAGTACATCAGCTGAAGTACCAAACCATTTATGTGTATGTTGCCGTAGAACTTTTTATAAAAGTAACACAAAAACTGTAGACCTATCATACAAAATAGAAGACAATGAAGATTCTAAATGGTTTGAATTAGCTCTCTACCTTGTAGCAGAAAACAAATACGAAATAACTGAGCCCTTAATACTTTGCAGTTACTGCACTACACAACTTGGCAACAACCAAACTCCTTCACGTGCTATCACAAATAATTTGGAATTATACCCAGTACCAAAACCCCTACAACAGCTTAATTTATATGAGAGCATCATAATTCAAACAGTATACCCATTTCAAGCAATAATACGCCTTCAACCACAAACAGCAAAATTACCTCCCTCTGAATTGGTAAAAGGCATTTGTGGAAAACTAGTTTATTTACCATTAGATCTAAAAGAAAATGTGCATACTCTAGGAGTGCAACGTCCAATGCAGCAATCTTTAATTATCTTAGTAAATGGAGTACCTACAAAAGACAAAAAAATATGGCAACAGCTGGTAGATTTACATAAAGTTAGACAAGCCTTCCAATATCTTAAAGAGAATAATGAATATTACAAAGAAATTAATATTGAAGAAAACTTGAAAGATACAACTGAAATAATTCAAGAAACACAAGAAGCTGGTCAATTTGAGCTACTAGATCCTGCTACAATATCAAATACTTTAGACCATTATACAATTCATCCTTTGCACTCTAATGACACCATAGAAGATGTACTGGAAACGTACCAAATGCGTCAAACAAAAGGATCGCCAATCAGCATATGGACAAAAAGTATAGAAGCACATGCTTTTCCTCTACTCTTTCCTACTGGCAAAGGAGGAAGGTATGATGATAGACCTATTCAAATATCAGCTTCAGAATACCACTCATTACGGATGTATTCTGAAGATCCCAGATTTAGACAAAGGGTCTCATTACGACCCAGGCGGTAAGGGGTTTACGGCAGCGTTAACAGCGCCGACCCTTACCGCCTGAGTACGAGGTCCCTTAGCGCCATGGCGCTTTTAACACCTGCTTTTAGCAGGTGTTAAAATCCATGGCGCTAAGGGACCATGGAGTTAATTACGCCACCGTAATTTACGGTGGCGTAATTAACGCCTTCCCCACTCCCATTATGCCCTATGGGGCAAAAATGGGAATGGGGAAGGGTAAATGGGGATTGGGGACTTACTGCCCCGCCAAGGTCGGAATGGGGCGGTAAGTCCGCCAACCACCATGGCGTAAACATAGTTTACGCCATGGTGGTAAAGTCACGGCCCAGGCGGTAACTTACCGCCTGGGTCGTAATGAGGCCCAAAATGTGGAATACATATTCCACCTACTCTTTGAAAGTGAACTAGCAACTTTATGTTACAGAGTTGCACACATATTAAAACCAGGATTACACTTTCAAAATATGACAGCTGCACAATTACTAGAAAAAGTGCAACATAAGGATGAGGTTTTACAATCAAATATTACAAATCTATTAGCAAATATGCGTGGTACTAAAGAGTACTGGTTTCGACGTCATGGAGATGTACGTTGTATGATCAGAAACCTTGGCCCACTTGGTTTGTTACATTAAGTTGTGCAGAATATGCATGGGAAGATTTACATGATTTCCTACGCATATCAAATAAAAACAAAACAAACATAGATATACTAACACCTGGAGAACTTTGTTCTTTGGATCCTGTTAATGTTTCAAGATATTTTCACCATCGCTTCATTGCTATGCTACATTTTATTTGTAATAAAACTGTTCCTCCCCTGGAGAATGGCAACACTTCTTTTGGAGAAAAGAATACCAAGCCAGAGGAGCACCACATATCCACATGCTTTTATGGATTAAAGATGCTCCTAAATTTGGTCAAGACAGTGATGCCACTGTTGTACAGTTTATTGAAAAATATGTCACTTGTGAAATTCCATCAGAAGCCACAAACAGTGATCTTCATGCACATATTTTACAATTTCAAAGACACAAATGTGGAAAATATTGTTGTCGCAAATACAAAAACAAAGGGAAATACTACACCAAATGCCGATTTGGTTTCCCTAGACCAGTTACAAACCATGGAGAAAAGAAGAACAAATACTAGATAACTATGACTTATATGAGGATGCTTTCAAAGAAAATGAAAGCACTATAACTGATGTAAACTTTACACAGTACAAAACAATGTTGCACAATGAACAGCAACACGGAGAAGAACTCCAAGCCCAACGTCCAGGGAGAGCGAAGTTATAAGCCGCCCAAAAAGTGCTCTTCCTATGGAAACACCAACTTAACCATAACTACATGGCCACTAATGTGGCCATTTAATGCATGACTACTTGACTTCCCAGGGTACTGTCCCTGGGGTTAATTTTACTAAATCTGTTAAACTGATGTTGTATGTCGATACACATGTCCTTTGCTGATCATGAAAATAAAAGCAGCTCCTACTTTTCAAGGATTAGTTGAACTAGTTATTGTTCGTGCAACATGTGTGTGTTTTCAGGCGATCATGCCAGATTCTCACAAACGGGATAGCAGGGACAGATACCCGACTTTACAGAATACAAATGATAAAAAATTAAATTAAACAAGGTCAACAGTGGAATTCTCTTGTTTGTTTACATATGACAAATGTATTGGTGTATCGCTACTAATTTACAGACTTTTTGAAATTCCAAACTTTGTCAGATAAATCACATGAGTCAGAAGGAGACAAACATATTCTCCGCATGTCCCCCGATCTAGTAAAGTATTCAATCCAGGTGTCTTGGTTCGGAAGTAGGACATGTAGATACTAACTTAAGATCTCATGCCTTCAACAGTGTATATGTGTGATGTGGCATGCATAAGGGAAGGTTGTCATTTGGTGCATTCTGATACACAGATAAATATAACATTTTGACCAATTGCACTAAGTAATTAGTCCAAATCATTATTAAAATAAGCGACTATGTATTTCAGTTGTTAAATGGTACAAGGGTTTAGCTAATTGCTCTGCAGTGTCTATGTGGTGGGGTCAATGGACAAACTCATAGATGGTTAGAAGTCTGCTACATATAGGTAAGCGATGTTTATTCATCATCATGTGTCACCACTGATACAAGTCCCACAATTGTCCATGCATAGCCTAGGGAAAACATGGCAGAGCCAGATGTGCAAAGCAAAGTGCTCCTTCGTCTTCTGTACTCAAGCATCTTGATACATGAAGAGACTTGAATGCAAAGAGATGGTTGGGCTGGGACTGCAGGGGAGTCTCAGCTCACCCTCCATGCTCACCCATCCATGCCTGACGCTCAACTATGCTTCTGCCTCGACATACATGTGTGTGGGGGGCTGGGGCAGTGTGCAGCCCACATGGGCGCTGAGTGAACATTGGAAGTGAGAGGCCTTTAAGGGCTTGTCAGTAAAACTGCATCTTTAACATTGCACTCCTTTTTAAGGAAGGAAATGTAAAATTAATTATAGAAAGACTGAAGAAAAGCTTGAGAGTTTCCATCCGGGATTGAGCAATGCGGGCATTTATTTATTTATTTTGACATTTCTATAACGCGCCAAGCCCGGAGGCATCTAGGCGCTTCTCTAAGCACCTAGGCGCACCTAGGCGCATGCACCTGAAAAGACTGTCTGTCTGTTGCAGTCACTTTCAAACTGGATTATAAGGTCCGAGGAGCAGGGAAAGTGTTGC
This sequence comes from Ambystoma mexicanum, assembly GCF_040938575.1. Lineage (NCBI taxonomy): Eukaryota > Metazoa > Chordata > Amphibia > Caudata > Ambystomatidae > Ambystoma > Ambystoma mexicanum. The sequence continues at coordinate 491,347,889 of NC_090930.1, read as the reverse complement.
AGGAATGGACATCCCCTACAGAAATTGGCGGCATGCCACATTTTTTGCAGTGCACTGAAACTACTTGTGCAAAGGCAGTTTTACCTCGGCATTCAGACACCTCAATGTGCTCTGTTTTTAAGAACCTGAGAGGGCAGCTAAGCCCTGTGTACAAACATGAGAAACTTAACGGGTGGTAATATCCTGTAGTAGAACCTGAGAACCTTGTAGAGCGGCTGTCGCCTGTGTTGAAACCCTAGAACCTTAAGGAGGCTTCACCCTGTGAAAGAGCCTAAGAACATTAGTGGACTGCTACCTGTGAATAAACCCAAAATCTTTAAGAGGTGACTGAACATGTGGGAGAACCTGGGAATCTTAAGGGCTGGCTTTGTCCCGTTAAAGAACCACAGAGCATTAAAGTGTGGTTGCACTATGTAAAACAGCCAGAGGACCTCAGGGGGCTGTATTAACCTGTGGGAAGCCTTCAGAATCTTAAGGGGTGGCAATGCCCTGTGAAACAGCCAGAGAACCTTAATGGAGCTGCACCCTGTGGGAGAACATGAGAATGCACAGGGGCAGCTGCACCCTGTGAAAGAGCCTGAGAACCTTAGAGTGTGAATGTGTCCAGTGAGGAAACTTGAGAACCTTCGGTGGTGGTTACACAATGTGAAAGAGCCTGTATATCTTAAGGAGTGGCAGCACCCTTCCGCTCTGTGAAACATTACCCAAAATCATAACAGGTTAATGCAGCTTGTGAAAGGGTCCAAGGGCCTTAAAGGGTGGTGTCATCTTGTCGGAGATCTTGAGAATCTTGAGGGGTTTTATTTCCTGTGAAAGAGCCTGAGAACCTTAGGGTAAAGATGTACACAGCAAATGATCTAGAGAACCTTTAGGGGTAGATGTGTATTCCAAGAGAACCTGCCAACTTTAAGGAGCAGCTAAACCTTTTGGGAGAACCTGAGAACCTAAAGTGACGGCTGCCCCCATGGAAGAACCTGATAACCTTAATGGGTAGCTGTACCCTGTGGGAGAACATAAGGACCATATGTGGTGGTTATGCCCTGTGAACGAGCCGGAGCACCTTAGTGGGCACATGTACCCTGTGAAAATAACCTGAGAATCTTAAAGGATAGCTGCACCCAATATGGGAAAATATGAGAACAGTAAGGGGTGGCTAGACCCTGAGAAAGAGCCTGGGGATTTTAAGGAATGGCTGCAATCTGTGCAAAAGCCTGAGAACCTTAAGTGATGGCTGCACACTATGGAAGAACCAAAGAACCGTACGGGGTGGCTCCCTTAAGTTAAACAGCCTGAGAACCGTAGGGGATGGCTGCACCCTGTGAAAGAAGCTGAGATCCCCGAGAGGTGTCTGCGAACCATAAGGTGTGGTTGCACCCTGTGGGAGAACCTGAGAGAATTAAGGGGTGGCTACACCGTGTGAAAGAGCCCAAACCCGAAGTGGGTGGCTGCAACCATTGAAAGGAATCTGAGAACTTTAATGTGTGTCTGTACCCTATGGAGAACCAGGCGAGAAGCCCTGTGAAAGAGCCTGGAAATCATGAGAGGTGGCTGAGTCTGATGAAAGAACTCAAAAACCTTAAGGCCAGTGTCCTCTGGGGAACCTGAGTGTCACATTCCTACCCACCTGCCACCCAACACTGCTACATGTACACATTGAGAGACTCTGTTTATGGCATAATTGCGAGGTAATACCTATAAACTGCTCCTGCTTTCATTGACCTATTTTATTACTGCAGTTTTGGACCAATATAATTTCATGTCCCATTTTGGGTTAAACAAGCAGATGCATTCTGGTATTTGTATCCTGTGCAAGAGACAGGGGGCTGGAGGAGGTATACAAAGTATTGTTGTTTGCAGAAAGCTACTAAGAGCTGGAGAGACCCTGATTGCATTGACCTGTTCCAAGCTACTGCAGGCTAGGCTGCCAAGAGCTAGAGAGACCTTAGTTACAATCCAATTCGGACATCCTAAGTAAATTCAGCAAGTGCAGCTGCAGGTGAAAAGTCCATTAGCAGCACCTCTCCACCTGCCTCTGGCTTTTTGGTTCCTTGCATGTTGTTAAAAAGGTGTCCAAATGTGTGTCTCCTGACACCTCTGTGAAATTCTGCTGCTCACTCTCAGCAAAATCAGGTGAGCGTGACTTTCCCACAAGTTGCCTGCAGGGATTAGCGGCTCCTCATGCCACTCCTCCCAGGCATCAGCTGATGACACCTGTTTCGTCCAATTGCTTCAATATACATTTATCTCTGTCACCCACCAGTGCACATGGGGCTCCCTGCTCCTCCACCTGTGCCTTGATGTTTGCCCTCGTAGCTGTTATGTGTGTGCCCAGATATTTCATGTGCACTGACAGAGCTGTGTGCATATCCCATTACTACGATGAAAGGGCATACTCTATCTCAGGAATGAGATGAATTAACATAGCTGTGTTTCGACCACAATAGTTGCTGAGTTCAGGATTGTGGTACACTGGCTGAGCTGCAAGACCACAACAGTAATACATTATGGTGCTGTACCTCAGGATTGAATAGCATTGGCAGGGATATTCATGAGTCCTGATACCAGAGGATCCAGCTTTGCAGTACCTCACAATGGAGTTGCATTGCCAAAGCTGTGTGTGGGCACCAATTTGTGAACTCAGTGACTGCTGAATCCCTGGCACTGTTAGAGCTGTGTCTGAGCTTCATCAGTGGACCAGCAGGATTTGCTGTGGGTCGTGACTAAGTTACATTGAAAGAGATGTGTGGAGTCACAGGGTAATACATTTGTGGCTTAGAGTTTTCCTATGGAGATGCCAGAGAAAACAATTCTCAATTGTCAATGCACTGTAATTGAATAGGCATTTATACAGGACCCAGTATCACTGTATTTGTCTCCTGGCACTGAGGCTTGACCATTGGATGTTGCATATAGTGCCCACTTCTGGGTTACAGCCCTTAGTGGACAGGTACACTAGAGTGGCTGAACATGATGCAAACAGAACGGTTCTCCTCTCTCCCATGCAATTTGTTGTGTTTCTGCCCCCTGGGCAAGGAGAATGAAAGGAGTGGTTGCAACGGTAAGTACTCATTTTATTCTTTACTTAGTATAGAAATTACAAGACTCCACAATGGAGCCTTGAGCCACCGTTCTCCCCCGTCCCTTCCATCAGTCCCCACAACCCTTGCATCTCTCACACTGCTCGATGGGCAAACCCGGCACCATGCACAACATGCTAGCCTTCCAGGTGGCACCCAGCCTGCCCGTGCGCCTGCGTGAGAGCACTGAGAGGGTGACTGGTCACTGAGGTGGTATGCACAGTCTCAGTCACAGTCACCAAATCACTCCTTCCCCTTAATGATCCAAAAACAAAAAATTACTAATAAGTACATACACTCTAAAACAACAGTAGGCAGAAAACAATACCTTCATTTGACAACTTAACTTTCAACTAACAACTCTTTCATCATCAACCAACATCCCAAAAATCATTATCTTGTCTCCCTCATTATATAATCCTTCCATCTCTCTGGCGCTATCTTATCCCTGAATGGTTGCACTCTGAAAGGTGCCATTCCAATTATTTAATTTGGCGTTTCAGGTTACTCACAATCGATCCACTCTGAAGCACTACACGGTTCACCTAAATGTACCTTCCCTCTCTCATTCCCATTTAATTCTCTCATCAGAATTGGTGTTATTTTCACAACTCTATCTAAACTCCATATACTCCCATCTTCCACTCTTGATTCATGTGAAAATGTCTCAAACACTTTTATTGGTTCTGTGAATTTTGATGACAATTTCTTATTCCACACCCCTTTTTCATCCTTACTACATCTTGCGTCTTCACTTCTTCCTTACATCTCTTGTGGAAGTGTTCATCATGACTCTGTTCTCGTCCATTCCATGCAATTTCTTTTCTTTTTCTTACCTCTACCTCATCAATAGCCCTTGTAGGTATAATTTCATTGACACTCACTGGATTAAAATTTAATTTACTCCTCTTCCTCTCATGTGCCTAAAAGGTGACACTTTCAGGGCCGATCTTACACTCCACAAAACCGTAGTTGTTGTTGCAAAGAGCCTATTCCATGCTTGCGGTTATGACCTGGTTGAATCTTTCTATGAGGCCATTGCTCTGTGGATGATACACTGTTGTGTACTTCCATGTGATTCCCTCACTCTTGGAATATTCTCTCACTAATGAACACCTGAACTGTGGACCATTATCATTTACTAGGGCTTGGCTGGCCAATATGTATCGAGTTTTGGCGATATATCGATACAGTTCTAAAATCAATATAGGATGAGACAATATCATGAATATATATATATATATATATATATATATATATATATATATATATATATATATATATTCAGTGAAAAAACTTTGTTAAAGGGACGTTATGGTTCCAAGTAAAACCGAAAAACCCTTGAAATTCGCCAGTTATGGTAAGCTAAGCAACCATAACTCGCGCCACCACCGTGCACTGCTAACACTAACACCCAGGACATCAAATATGACATCACAAATGTCATTGATGACATCACTGATGACATCACTTGGCTGGCTCTCCCTTTTTTTACTTTCCTGACATATCTAGGCCACATGATTTTCTTCAGTAATAGTCAGGAACTAAAAATTGTAAATTACTATATTCGTAGACTTATCCTTCAAGTATGTTCTTAGAATAATTCCCTTATGGTCCAGTCATATCATATGAAACATATACATAGGAGAAGTCACAACCTTGAAAGACAGCAATCCTTTTTGTGCATTAAAATTATCAGTAGATTTATCAGCACTTTCTGATACTTTTGATGTTTTTTTATTACTGTACTTTCCCTGTATATGCTCATATTTTTATATGTTGTACTCACACTATTTTGCTTAGGGTCCAGACACATCATGTGATGTATATAGATAGGGTAAGTAACAGCTTTGAAACAGAGCAATCATTTCTCTCCATAAAGGTAATCAGTTAGGTTATGAACACTTTCTGCTACTATTGCTGTTTCTTTTTCCTACTTCAATTCCCTTGTATATATTCATATGTGGTGTTGTCTCTTTGTGATTTGTGTATAATAATGCAATTATGTAGTAAGTGGGTTTTATTACCTACTTATCACAAGTTTCACTGTACACAAAACTCTAATATGAAAACAGTTATCATTTCAATATTCAACATGGCAAGCTTATGAATATTGGACCTCCATCATGTATGCTGCACACAATACCTATGTTTCTACATGAGTACCTTAGTATACTGGATTGAAGTTAATAATACAATGCTAATTATATCAATGCATAGCTTAGTGCACTGATTAGCACTTGATATTTATTCCAATAATGTTTGACACTTTTTTTATTAACATTACACTAAGAATCCCTTGTACAGACTTTTCATTAAAAAAGGTAAATGCACATGTGATGTCATCAGTGATGTCATCAATGACATTTGTGATGTCATCTTTGATGTCCTGGGTGTTAGTGTTAGCAGGGCACGGTGATGGCGCGAATTATGGTTGCTTAGCTTACCATAACTGGCGAATTTCAAGGGTTTTTCGGTTTTACTTGGAACCATAACGTCCCTTTAACAAAGTTTTCTCACTGAATTTCATAGGTTTTTAGTAGCGCAACTTAACCATAATGTCCCTTTAACAAAGTTTTTTTCACTGAATTTCATAGGTTTTTAATAGCGCAACTTAACCATAATGTCCCTTTAACAAAGTTTTTTTCACTGAATTTCATAGTTTTTTTAGTAGCACAACTTAACAATAATGACTTTGACTTTATATACATGTCATATGGAACTGTCTAGATCTCTTCTTATGAACTTGATGTCCGCGAACTTATTTAATGTTTGCGGACATGTTCGGAGAACAGTACCACTACCTAAAAACTGTGGGGGGGTGGTGGGGTATGTTTGATTGTTATATCATAATATAGGAACATTTAACAAATTCAAAAAGCAGCAAACAAACACATTATATATAGTAATACATAAGAAATGTAACCCATATATGTAACACACTAACCATTCATTTAAATACAATATGTTCTGAAATGGAATATACCACAAGAAGATAAATTGGCTTCCAACATAATTACCTCACAGACACAACAGAACTGAGAACAAGACCAGACCCACTGAATACATAGGACTTATCTTACCAGAAATAGTAAGTGTACTTCATTTTACTCATATATTTATAAACTTTCTGTATTAGATTAAAAAATATATTATCTTTTTTTTTTCTCACAGAAATGTCTAGTACTCTGGAATGGCTAGAGGACAATTTCCCACATGAAGAAATGTCACAAGATAGTGAAACTAATGGTAAACACTTTATAATATAAACCATTTATTTATTTTTTTTAAAATACATTTAACATATATATTATTTTTTTGTACAGAGCATACCAAAATAGAAAAAACTTCAGAAAACCCTGTTATGGATAACAGTCTTCACAATATAGAAGACAAAATTGATGTATTGTTGGCTAATTTTAATAATTAAAAACCTTTTGTAGAAAATCATTTCAAACCAAAAACCTCGTACCATTGCCCCACATGTACTTGTCCCTCCTCACCATATCCCAGTCAATTATCCCCAAACCCTCTCCATAATCCAAAACGTTTTGATGAGACTTCCATCCCTTCTTCACCTAATACCAATCATGTTGAAACCCCAAATTCTCCTGTTTTTGTTTCTGTTTCTGCCTCACCTTCTCTGTCATAAATTATTACTATATGTTAAATAAAGTTTAATTTTTATATTGTATTGTGAATAGTTTCCGTTTTTTTTAAAAAAACAATAAAAGTGTCCGCGGACAGTGTGAGTGTTCTGAAATGTTCGTACATAAACGAAAATGGAGGTGTCCTGAAGAACACCACACCTGTTCGTACTGTTCGCTAGCAAGTTGAAACTGTTCTAAGAACACACGTGGTGTCCTGAAATGTTCGTAAAGAAACAAAAATTAAAGTGTTCTAAAGAACACTATATCTGTCCGTAATGTTCGCTATGAACTTAAAACTGTCCTAAGAACACAATTGGTTTCCTGAAATGTTCGTAAATAAACGAAAATGATGTGTCCTGAACAACAGTACAACTGTTCGTAGTGTTCGCTAGCAAAATTAAACTGTACTAAGAACACACGCGGTGTCCTGAATTGTTCGTAAACAAACAAAAATTAAAGTGTCCTAAAGAACAGTATACCTGTCCGGTACTCTTCGCTAGCAAGTTCAAACTGTTCTAAGAACACTATTGGTGTCCTGAAATGTTCGTACGTAAACGAAAATGGAGGTGTCCTGAAGAACAATATACCTGTTCGTAGTGTTCGCTACCCAATTGAAACTGTTCTAAGAACACAATTGGTGTCCTGAAATGTTTGTACATAAACGAAATTACACGTGTCCTGAAGAACACTATATGTGTCCTTACTGTTCGCTTCCAAGTTTAAACTGTTCTAAGAACACACGCGGTGTCCTGAAATATTTGTTTCACGTGTGACGCACTTTTAATTACTTCAGAACCCGAACAGTGTCCGTAGGACATCAATGCGCATGCGCTAACCAATCTCTGTGCACTTGGTGTCCTGCGGACAGGCGCTTCCTTCGCGGACTAGTTCGCAAACGGATCATATGACCGCGCCCACGCTCATCGTATGTCCTGAAATGCGGTCACTGTTCTTGTCCCCGAACAATTTAAAAGTACATTTTGAGTTAATCCATAATATTTTTCAATAAAATCTCACCATGGCACAAGTCCCACATAGCAATCTTGAGTTTCTATATACCTTTTGAAACTTTCCAATCCTTTTTTTGTGTTCGATCTGTCCGCGGACAGTGCGCATGTCCGCGAACCGCGCACAAGCACCCCTATAAAAGACCACGCCCAAGAGCTTATTCCCATTGTGTTTCTGGCTATTCATCAGAACACAGTGATTTTTGCTGCCACCTGCAGACTACACCATCATCGAGATGGCATCCTTGGCTGCTGAACTGCCACTTGGTGCTGCACCTGCTTCAGCACCACCCCCACCCCCTCCACCACCACCACCTCCCCAAGGGCCTGAAGAGGGGAACAGGAGTGAGGATGCAGAGGAGGAAGAAGAGGATGATGAGAATGAGGTAGAGGAAAACCCTACTACCCGCACTAGGCGTGAGTCTTGGGTGTGGCGGTTATTTACCATTCATGGTAATGTTCCTAAGGCTCGTGCGAACTGTGTTACCTGCAATGAGTGCAAAATGATACTCAGTCGCGGGAAGCACGGTAAGTACAGCTTTGGGACCACTACTATGAAGCGACACCTGAGGTCATTTCACTCTGGGGCTATTCGCAGGGTTGTACCTTGCGAAGAACGTAGCAGGTTGATTTCCTCTACTTCATCCTCTGTTTCTGATCCTGTCACCACAAGGACCACCTCTGAGGGACAGCGTCTTTCTCAAGCTGCCTCACAGGCCATACGGAATGCTGATGACCCTTACCTTTCGAGGGTCACAGTTGTATGTATGTACTGTGACACAGTACTCTGCAGGGGGGAGCGACTTCGGAGTGCTTTTGAGGCTATCGTCTCAGAGCACGAGAAGACCTGATCACTACCCAAATAAAACCCACTCTACATCTTCCTCTCTCAGCTCACCCTTTCTTATCCCTGTGGTTGGTGTCCCCCCCTTTACCCTCCTTTACCCTCCTCTCCTAGTCTGTCGTGTCTGAAAAACCAAAGAAAATACAAAATTACAAAAATCAAAAAAAAATAAGGCTCTTTTCAGAGCCGCCTTTCCCAGTTAAAAAATAGAAGTGAAAATAAATGAAGCAGGGCTCTTTGTATTTTTAAGAAGTCTGCGGACAGTTTGCGAACATTAAAAAAATTGGGTTGCTACTCCATCACAAACATTGTAATTTTTTTTGGAAAGAAGTGGTGGCTCTGAAAAGAGCCTTTGGGTGGTGTTTGTAAGTCAAAAATTGTAAATGCTTAACATCTACTTCAAAATCGTTGTTGTAATTCCAAAAAAGGTTGCAGTGCATTTTGTACATTTCTCAGAAAAATCTGATTGCCAGCATAAGTAAGATGGACTCCATTTCTGCGAAGAATGTATGTACTACAAAACATAATATTTTCATTGTGAAAAGAAGACATGCCAAAATATCTTAGAAAGGCACAAACAGCCTTATTAACATTGCGCCTTGCTTTTTACATTTGTGGACCAAATGAAGAAGAACGAAGCCACATTTGTCTCTGCGCAATCCGTGAAAATATCACTTGAGAATTAGGAAACATGTCCATAACCTTCCTAAGTCCTTCTTTCATAGCAAATTGCAAAGAAATTCCAGTCACATGTCCTAAACTGTTCCCTCCACAATGAATTACAATTATGTCTGGATGTTGCTCTGTCTCCAAAGTAGCACAGAGAGGTAGCAAGTCCAACCACTTCATTCCACGTATTCCATGCCAGTGTACTTCCACATGTGGGAATCCAAGATCTACAGCTACTCCACAGCTTTCTGCATGCACCTTCAACCAATGTATCCACAAATCTCCTAAAATCCAAACAATCTGTTTTCTGAAACACACAGCCATACCTATCTTTTGTTCTCTCAGCAAAAAGAGTATCTGAGAAAATCTCTCCTGGCACAACACACCCACCAAACTTTCCTGACCAATCCCTTTCAGTGCTTATTCTCATTTGCATGACTTCTGAACCCAAAAATCCCCGGATGTAACTCCCGATGTCCGCGAACTACCGCCATGTCCGCGGACATATCGTAACATGAACAGCCCTTCTACCATTTCCACTACACTCTCTCTGCCATTCCCTCATTGGATGTACCTCAAAAATCACATGACCATGCACCAATCACATTCAAGACCTCTACATCTGACTGCATCATCATAGATAAGCACTGCAAATGTACACTGAATCTCTCTGAGTACAAGTGTCATATCATTGGCAAGCAGCATCTACCAGAAATACTGTACAAGTCTTCAAGATTTCTACTTGCAGCTCCATGCATATCCATATGCATGAACACAAACTTCAGGTATGCATATTTTCTATATAGTAGATGAACACATTTTCAAACAGACTTTTACCTTGTAAAATCTGTAAAATGAATTTACTGTACTTTTTTCAATTTCCTAAAATCAACTATCACTTATAAACCTTTATACTATTTACTTTCTTTATACACACACACTCAAATCATGTTAAACTAACATTTTTTAAATGAAATATATAGACTACATATATTCAAACAAAATTGCATGCAAACACAATCTATGTTTAAACCTTTATAAAAATACTTATACAATTTCATATTTTTTGTTTTTATTAATTTATTTACTTAATTACTTTAAATTAGACATGACATTGAGGCGCTATTACCTAGAACAGTTTACCTACAGAAATAGTGGTATTCACTAATATATTATAAATTTCACAAGACATAGTAAAGATATTTTTTTTTGCTACAGTTAGTCATTCAATACAATTTGTTCATTAAGAACATATCATATGTACTGAACTGATGCAATGTATCTTATGTAAATAAATTAGTTTAATGGTTTTACAGAAGGCACTGAGGATTTCAATTAAAAAATCAATATCTAAATTAAAAACAGTGCTATATACAAACAAAGTTACTAATTTGAAGCTTTTACAATTGCAGTGAAGACCAGTTTCCTGAAAAGAAGCAGCTGAATTCGAAGAAGAAAGAAAAACTAAGAAGTTACCTGTTAATTTTTAAAAAAAGTAAGTAAACTATCACCATAATATTTGTATTATTAATCAAATATACTATAACATTAATACAAGCTATTTCGGTTTCTAGAAATAGAGATTTTGTACCATTTTGTCCAAAAATTTCCATGTCTTAAACAGCGATTTACAGCCAGAATGGCCCACAAATTTCTATTTTTGGACACACAAATTAGCCAACTGAACCACTACAATTTTCATATTATAGAACAAACAACTGTTTTAATTGTATACATTAGATTTACTATTTGTACTTTTCCACACCACTAGCTTACTTTTTTTTTGTCATCTGAACCCCAGGTTAGTAACACATAAATTCAAGAATACCTATCCCTACTAGTTTTAGTTCCCAATGCACAATCACACACCATTACATACGTCTTTATCATCTTACTCAAACACTCATGCACACAGCACACATACATTCCAGAACACCCCAACCCATATCTTCTTTATTTTTTTCAACAGACCCTAAAGAATGCCTACCAAAAGTCAAGTCTGTAGAAAGCAACGCAAAAGTAGAGCAAATGAAAATAAAGGTGTCCAACATAAGCATCCATCTCTAGCAGAATTTGCAAAAAAAGTTGAAACAAAACAGCTAATACAATCATTTAGTGAAACACAAGAAGTTTCAAGTACAACAACTTCGCTTCCTCTATCAAAATGTAAAACAAACCAAAAAACAATTAAAAGAAAATCAGCTATCAGTACAGATAAAACTACTTCTTCAAATTTTAATATAGTGCAAAGTAAGCATACCAAGAAAAGTATTTTAGCCAAAATATACAGTCACAAAATCCTTCAAAATCTTATAAAAACAGGAGAGAAATCAGGTTCAAAGCTTAAAACCTATCGTAGGAAATTAATCTTAGAAGCATTGATGGACAGTGCAATTCTTCTCAAATGAAATTTATTTATTTTACTGTTAAACAAAATGAAACCACTAACAAAACTAATAACTAAATTACAAAAAAGACTTCTCAATAAGCGAAATGTCAACAGAAAGAACTTCTTAAGTATCTGCGGAGGTGAATGGAATCACACTACGAGCACAGAACCATATTTTAATGAAGAAGCGTACAAACAAAAGCAAACGAATACAATTGCCATAAATAGCAGTGGTCGAGGTTATGAAAAAGTGAATAATACCATAATGGAACAAGAAGTACTCCTTACAAAAATATGCCCTGAAAACTTAGAATTACCCCTCCATTCAACTGAATCAGAACGTCTAGTGTACAAATCGCCATGCACGTCAATGTGTAACATTCCCAAACAATGTTTCTAATCTTTATGCCAATTCCTCAATAAATATGTAAAAAGCAAAGACAAAATCAAAATTAAATTACTGCAAAATATAGATACCTGTCCAGTGCGCAAGTACACAGGACTACAAGGACATTCATTGGCCTGCATTACAGGACCTACTTGTAAAACCACTTTCCATGATATCAAAATGATATCAACACATCTTTCAACTATAAGAAATCTAGTCTATAAACTGTACTATGCTAAAAGTCCTGCTTTAGCACTAGCAAAGTTAAATAACATCCTTCTACATGGTACACAAAAGACCTACTTGAAGAAATTCACTATACCCAGAAAAAATATTTTGGAAGTGAAAGCCATTTACAGAATGAAATAGCTTTAAACCAATTGAACAACAATTCTACACATGGCAACCTTTTGTTAAACACATACAAAAAAGAAATACTAAAATTTAAAAGTACATCAGCTGAAGTACCAAACCATGTATGTGTATTTTGCCGTAGAATTTTTTTATAAAAGTAACACAAAAACTGTGGACCTATCATACAAAATAGAAGACAATGAAGATTCTAAATGGTTTGAATTAGCTTTCTACCTTGTAGCAGAAAACAAATATGAAATAACTGAGCCCTTAATACTTTGCAGTTATTGCACTACAAAACTTGACAACAACCAAACTCCTTCACGTTCTATCACAAATAATTTGGAATTATACCCAGTACCAAAACCTCTACAACGACGTAATTTATATGAGAGCATCATAATTCAAACAGTACACCCATTTCAAGCAATAATACGCCTTCAACCAAAAACAGCAACATTACCTCCCTCTGAATTGGTAAAAGGCATTCGTGGAAAAGTAGTTTATTTACCATTAAATCTAAAAGAAAATGTGCATACTCTAGGAGTGCAACGTCCAATGCAGCAATCTTTAATTATATTAGTAAATGGAGTACCTACAAAAGACAAAAAAATATGGCAACAGCTGGTAGATTTATATAAAGTTAGACAAGCCTTCCAATATCTCAAAGAGAATAATAAATATTACAATGAAATGAATATTGAAGAAAACTTGAAAGATACAACTGAAATAATTCAAGAAACACAAGAAGCTGGTCATTTTGAGCTACTAGATCCTGCTACAATATCATAATACTTTAGACCATTATACAATTCATCCTTTGCACTGTAATGACACAGTACAAGATGTACTGGAAACTTAACAAATGCGTCAAACAAAAGGATCGCCAATCAGTATATGGGAAATAAGTATAGAAGCACGTGCTTTTCCTCTACTCTTTCCTACTGGCAAAGGAAGAAGGTATGATGATAGAACTATTCAAATATCAGCTTCAGAATACCGCTCATTACGGATGTATTCTGAAGATCCCAGATTTAGACAAAATGTGGAATACATATTCCACCTACTCTTTGAAAGTGAACTGGCAACTTTATGTTACGGAGTTGCACACATATTAAAATCAGGATCACACTTTCAAAATATGACAGCTGCACAATTATTAGAGAAAGTGCAACAAAAGGATGAGGTTTTACAATCAAATATTACAAATCTATTAGCAAATATGCGTGGTACTAAAGAGTACTGGTTTCGACGTCATGGAGATGTACGTTGTATGATCAGAAACCTTGGCCCACCCACTTGGTTTGTTACATTAAGTTGTGCAGAATATGCATGGGAAGATTTACATGATTTCCTACGCATATCAAATAAAAACAAAACAAACATAGATATTCTAACACCTGGAGAACTTTATTCTTTGGATCCTGTTAATGTTTCAAGATATTTTCACCATCGCTTCATTGCTATGCTACATTTTATTTGTAATAAAACTGTTCCTCCCCTTGGAGAAGTGCAACACTTCTTTTGGAGAAAAGAATACCAAGCCAGAGGAGCACCACATATCCACATGCTTTTATGGATTAAAGATGCTCCTAAATTTGGTCAAGACAGTGATGCCACTGTTTTACAGTTTATTGAAAAATATGTCACTTGTGAAATTCCATCAGAAGCCACAAATAGTGATCTTCATGCACAAATTTTACAATTTCAAAGACACAAATGTGGAAAATATTGTCGTCGCAAATACAAAAACAAAGGCAAATACTACACCAAATGCCGATTTGGTTTCCCTAGACCAGTTACAAATACAGGTCAAGTAAACAACCTCATGTCTTCAGTTAGACATAGTGTTAAAGGTAAGTCACCTAAAAATACATATTATATAAAAAGAAAAGAAGAAGAAAAATATATCAATGATTATAATGCAATCATTGCCCACTCATGGAATGCAAATATAGATGTGCAGTACATTGCAGACAATTCTACTGCAGTTGCACGATATGTCACAGCATACTTAAATAAAGCAGAAATGACAGAGCTCCAAGACCTCTGGAATGACCTGTCATCATATAAAACAGTCTCTCAGAAATTATACAGCTTGGGCATAAAAATGCTCACACATCAAGAATGTGGATCTTATGAAGTAGCTGATTGTTTAACTGGTACTTCATTGTATGGTAAATCTGAAAATATAGTATGGCTAAGTCTTGGTCCAGCTAAATCTAGAAAAAGAGTTCTAAAATCATATGAAGATATAGAAACAATAGCCAAACATGATCCAAACAGCCAAGACATTTTAAAAAACATTTTATTGGACACATACTACCCAAACAGAAGTAATACTTTGGAAAACATGTGTCTATACCAAATAGCCCAAAACTACACATACAAAAATAATATGAAACCTGATGAAAAAAAAGGTAATTATAGAGTGACAGACTGTGAAGGCAGCTTAGTTAAACTCACTAAACCAAATCTAATTAATCATATCAAATTGTCATTGAAGACTCCTCAACATAAAGAAGTATATTACATGTCCCTGCTACAAACCATGGAGAAAAGAAGAACAATTACTAGATAACTATGACTCATATGAGGATGCTTTCAAAGCAAATGAAAGCACTATAACTGATGTAAACTTTACACAGTACAAAACAATGTTGCACAATGAACAGCACCATGAAGAAGAACTCCAAGCCCAACTAGATAAGGATACTCCTGACAGTAGTCAACCTTCTGTAACAGGAAGCCAAGAACCACTGGGAGAACCACTAATAACAAATGAGGCAGCATTAGCTATGATAGAAGTAGAAAACACCATGTGTCAGTATGAAGATAAGGAAGAATTAACTATACTACAATCAAAACTAAACAATAAGCAAAATAGCATTTTTCAAGAAATAACAAAACAAATAGCACATGGTGTAAAACATGAAAATAAAGAATGTTCCTGCCATAATTATAAACCTATACTACTGTACGTCAGTGGTGAAGCTGGGTCTGGCAAAACATTCCTAATCAAAATCATTAGTAAGTTCCTTCAACAATTGACAAACAACAAACTGTCAGCTGTTGTCACTGCCCCCACAGGTTTAGCTGCCTACAACATAGGTGGTGTTACATTACACCGATTACTACTATTACCAGTAGAACATCAGAACATATTAGACTATTACAAACTTTCTGCAGAAGCTGCAATGGAATTACGCAGAGTATTGAAACAAATGAAAATGCTACTAATAGATGAAGTGAGCATGGTCTCCAACCTGATGTTAGCTTTGATTCACCTCAGATTACAAGAATTACTCAAAACAGACTATGAAGAGCTCTTTGCAGGAAAACACATAATTGTTTTTGGAGATCTGCTTCAATTAACACCATTAACACCATTAAAAGGTGAACCTATTTTTAAAACATTAGGGCACAAACTCTGCCGTAAACCTGTTGGCAGCATTGGAAATGTCAACCTTTGGCAACATTTCCAATACAGAGAATTAACAGAAAACATGCGCCAATCTGCAGATCTAACTTATGTCAACATTTTAAAAAGTTTGAGAGTTGGTATACTTTCTAAAGAAGCAGAAGCAACATTGAAAACCCGGTACATTAATGCACTTTATGGCGATAATGCATGTGCTGGATCACATTCAGGGAGGCATTTAGACTTCAAAATTTTTCCCGAAGTGTTATTCAGAACAATGTTTTTAGCACACAAAAACACTTATTGGGGTCCACCTTTTCAGTGTGGAGGCTGATCCATTTGTGCCACACGGTGAGTGAATTCCAAGTCGAACGCGATTTACGCGTCAACACTCATGGCCCTTTCAGAATTAAGATCCCTCGTGCATGACCGCGAACTATTATTGGGATACCAGCCGCGCCCGCGATCGGTATCTTGGACAGGGATGTAGACCTATTCACCGCGCATGTACATGTTTTTCATGTAGAGTCTTTATGTGGGCAGATGCATGAATGTGGGTAGATGTATTCCCACACGGCATAAGCGCCTGGTACTGGGATAGCACCTCTTTACAAGAAAGTGGCGCTTCTTAGAACAAAGGGTTTCCCCGCACTATACCGCGAACCGCATTTGGAAGTAAACACAGAGATATGAACGCACACCAGCGCTTCGTCTGTCAACCCCAAATCAGACGGTACTAGACACTCCTATAATCGTATTACGACTCATTTATGATACAGCCTCACGTTGGCTTTTGTCTTATAAAAAACACCTTGTTAATGTCTTACAGGACTGGAGTCACGCATGACCAAAAAGACCCGGCTGCCAGTTACTATATATGAGGTAATTACCAGCTGCCTTCTATGTCCATTTTAGCCTAAATAGCCAAATGACTGTCAAAAAATGCTAGTATATCAATTTAATTGTATTAAGTGAATAGAAAATACCACAGAATAAAACTTCAAGAACCACTGTGACCTCAAGATTTAAAACCCATTTTGGTTTGATTTCTCTTAGGTAAAAGGGATGACGGTGCCCCTTCCATACCCCTGATCTCCTAGAGACAAGCCAAAATCAAGGTCCTGAAGAAGATGATCAATCAAATTCATCGAAACCGGTCGACCACTTTTTAACTAAGGATATTCCAAAAACCAACTCGGGATACCCTGTGAACAACACCATATAACTCTGCACTATGGACGAAGTTCGTTGCTTTTAAATTTTAAATTTCTCCTACAAAAACCTCACTCTTGAAATACTACCGAGTGACGTATAACTCAGGGACCACACACTTCTTATGAAGGTCGAATAAAAAATAAAAATAGTTCCTCACTGAAATGTGGCCCCAAGTTTTTATGAAACCACACAATTGTCTCTGAAATGGGCAACAGCCCCAGGCACCCCATGCCTAAGGACAGGAGCCCCCATATATTATGAGGAATCTTCTGTGAAATCCATCCTCTGAGGTCACCCATTAAATTGATAATGCATGTGCTACAGATGTTATGGAACAATTAGCCCACAAAAATGTCAATTTTATGGCCTTAATGCCAACTCTTGCAAGCTGTCTCAAATTCAATGAAATAATGTTAAGTAAAGAAATGCAACCAATAATGGAAATTAGCGCCACAGACAAACTAGATGTACATGGTATGACACTACCCATTTGTGACCAAGCCACAACAAGACTAAATAATTTAGAAAAATCAATCTCAAACACAGCAGGCTTAGAAAGGATGTTAAAATTATCCTTAAATTGCAGAGTAATGCTTAAACGTAACCTTGCCGTGGACCAAGGACTAGTTAATGGAGCACTGGGTACAGTTGTTGGCTTTCAAACATACCCACGTGACAACAAAATTCAGTTTCTCAATATACTCTTTGACAAACTTTCAGAAGTAAAACGGATAGGACGCTCAACAGCTACATTCCTTCTCTTCAAAGATATGTATGTACGCAGAGAACAATTTTCTCTAATTCTTGCATACGCAGTCACGATTCATAAATCACAAGGTCTTACCCTAGACAAAGCAATGATAGATATTGGTAACACAGTCTTTAAAGAAGGCATGAGCTACGTAGCACTATCACGCTTACGTACACTTGACGGTCTATTTCTAATCAACTTTGATGCAAGTAAAGTAAACGCTGATATTCCTTGCATTTTAGAATATAATAGACTTCGCTCACTATACACTCCCCATCTAAACACATATTCTGTTCCACAAAAACTAAAACGTTGTAAAAGAAAACTAAATCAAACAGAAATGCAACAGGACGTCACTGCAAATCCTCCAAAGAGAGTAAAAGAAACTAATACTTCATCAAGTACCACAAACAAAAAAGAATCAATTAGAGAAAGTAAACCAGGTACTTCTTTAAAGAAGGAAGACAAACTCCAAAAAAAGCAGTTAGATACAGAACTACCTGGACCATTTAAATTCTCAAATATAGTTTGTGTAAGTTGCTATGCAAATGTAGCAATGAATATTCTATTTCAATTACCACCAATTGTTGACAACATTTACTTACACAGTACAGACCCATTGTGTTTGCAAATGTTAGTACTTCACAGAAATGCAGCAAACAATCCTGACAACACATATAGTGTTTTTGGAATAAGACGACAATTGGACTACTGTGCTGGAATGGTGAAATTCACTATAAACTCACAGGAAGATCCACAAGAATTTCTAATGTACTTACTACAAGTACTGGAAAACAAAAACATACCTATAAATGAAATCTTTTAGATTTCATACATGTGGAAACCTACATGCACTCTCTGCAACAATGTGACACAAGAAGAAATCCCCAATGAACGCTTCATATATATATCAATACCAAATTGTGAATCCATTCCATTTCAGCAACTTGTACAAAATGTAAACCATTGTAGATTATGCTCTACCTGCAATTCAGATAATCGCTCCACGTTAGTAATACAAACACATAGTAAATACGTAATACTAATGCTTCTACGTTACAATGCAGATGGTACCAAAAACAACTGCAAGCTGAATGGATTCACACATGGTCAAATATCACTTGGTAAGAAAACCTTCACAACAATAGGTATAATCTACCACGCAGGAGCCACAACCATTTCAGGGCACTACACTGCATATATAAAAAAGAAATGTGGATGGTTTGAATGTAATGATAGTACCATTACTCTAAAGCAGAGATTACCAGCAAATCTTACAAACGCTTATTTGATGTTCTTAAAACCAAAATTTGATAAATAAACTGTATTTAAACCTTTAAGTAAATTTGTGTTAAAAAAATATAAACTGTTAGAATACTCCAAAAGCTATCTAACTGCTCAAAGATTATACAACAACTAATCAGATAAATGAATACCACTAAATTAGACCAAAAAATACACAGTTAGAATACGCCAATTGGTATCTAACTGTCCCAAAATTATAAATTTGTGTTAAAATAATATAAACTGTTAGAATACTCCAAAAGCTATCTAACAGCTCAAAGATTCTACAACAACTAATCAGATAAATGAATACCACTAAATTAGGCCAAAAAATACACAGTTAGAATACGCCAATTGGTATCTAACTGTCCCAAAATTTAACAATATCCAAATAGATAAATCAAAACCACTAAAATATATTACAAAAATAGACAGTTAGAATACGCCAATTGGTATCTAACTGCTCCAAAATTTTATAATATCAAAACAAATGAAGAATCTGTTACTGCTCCAAAAAAAATACAACAAAGCAAAGTATAAAGCATTAGCCAGAAACAAAAAGTGAACATTGAAAACAAACAAACAAATAAACTGAAGCATAACAGAAAAAGGGTTTTTTTTTAATCCAACATGGATTTTTTTTTCTCTCACAGACCCAATGATTTTAGCAACAAATACAGAAACTGAGCAAATTGCACAGTACTCTGATTTGTACTCTACTAAATATGAGGGTCGAAAGAAAATAAAAGTATATTGCTTATACAATGTAATAAGTCATTACAAAATACTAATACTTACATGCTATTTTCTTTTATCACAGAAATAAAGAAGAAAAACATGGACTCCCATTACTAGACCAAACAGTAAGTATACAATAATAAGGACAACCATAGCAGCATATCACATCCATAGTATCTAATACCTTTCTTCCTTATACATTTGTTTTTCACCCAAAGTTATAAGCAAATATGAATGTGATATGGCCAAATGGCCATGCACCCAAGACTCTATGCCCTGGCACCAACCACTGCAGCATATCACATCCATAGAGTCAAACATTTCAACTATGATCTATGGGAAACTTTTAATGTCCGCGAACAATGTGAGTGTTCTTAGAACACTTTGAACTAGCCAGCGAACAATACGGACACCGTTTTCAGGACACCCGCTACGAACATTTCAGAACAACGCGATAGCTCTTAGAACACTTTCAACTTAACAACGAACAATACGGACAGCGTCCTAAGGACACCCCCTACGAACATTCCAGGACACCGGGAATGTTCTCAAAAACGTCTCAGAACACCCCCATTTTGTTTATTTGCGAACATTTCAGGACACCGTGGGTGTTCTTAGAACACATTCAACTTGACAGAGAACAATACGGACAGCGTCCTCAGGACACCCCCTACGAACACTCCCCTGACACCGTGAGTGTTCTTAGAAGCGTCTTCAGAACACCACCATCTTGTTTATTTGCGAACATTTCAGGACACCGCAAGTGTTCTTAGGACACATTCAACTTGACAGAGAACAATACGGACAGCGTCCTCAGGACACCCCCTACAAACATTCCAGGACACCAGGAGTGTTCTTAGAAGCTTCTTCAGAACACCACCATCTTGTTTATCTGCGAACATTTCAGGACACCGCGAGTGTTCTTAGGACACATTCAACTTGACAGAGAACAATACGGAAGCGTCCTCAGGACACCCCCTACGAACACTCCCCGGACACCACGAGTGTTCTTAGAAGCGTCTTCAGAACACCACCATCTTGTTTATTTGCGAACATTTCAGGACACCGCAAGTGTTCTTAGGACACATTCAACTTGACAGAGAACAATACGGACAGCGTCCTCAGGACACCCCCTACGAACACTCCCCGGACACCGCAAGTGTTCTTAGAAGCGTCTTCAGAACACCCCCATTTTGTTTATTTGCGAACATTTCAGGACACCGTGGGTGTTCTTAGAACACATTCAACTTGACAGAGAACAATATGGACAGCGTCCTCAGGACACCCCCTACGAACACTCCCCGGACACAGTGAGTGTTCTTAGAAGCGTCTTCAGAACACCACCATCTTGTTTATTTGCGAACATTTCAGGACACCGCAAGTGTTCTTAGGACACATTCAACTTGACAGAGAACAATACGGACAGCGTCCTCAGGACACCCCCTACAAACATTCCAGGACACCAGGAGTGTTCTTAGAAGCTTCTTCAGAACACCACCATCTTGTTTATCTGCGAACATTTCAGGACACCGCGAGTGTTCTTAGGACACATTCAACTTGACAGAGAACAATACGGAAGCGTCCTCAGGACACCCCCTACGAACACTCCCCGGACACCACAAGTGTTCTTAGAAGCGTCTTCAGAACACCACCATCTTGTTTATTTGCGAACATTTCAGGACACCGCAAGTGTTCTTAGGACACATTCAACTTGACAGAGAACAATACGGACAGCGTCCTCAGGACACCCCCTACGAACACTCCCCGGACACCGCAAGTGTTCTTAGAAGCGTCTTCAGAACACCCCCATTTTGTTTATTTGCGAACATTTCAGGACACCGCGAGTGTTCTTAGGACACATTCAACTTGACAGAGAACAATACGGACAGCGTCCTCAGGACACCCGCTACGAACACTCCCCGGACACCGCGAGTGTTCTTAGGAGCGTCTTCAGAACACCCCCATTTTGTTTTTTTGCGAACATTTCAGGACACCGCGGGTGTTCTTAGAACACATTCAACTTGACAGAGAACAATACGGACAGCGTCCTCAGGACACCCCCTACGAACATTCCAGGACACCGGGAGTGTTCTTAGAAGCGTCTTCAGAACACCACCATCTTGTTTATTTACGAACATTTCAGGACACCGCGAGTGTTCTTAGGACACATTCAACTTGACAGAGAACAATACAGACAGCGTCCTCAGGACACCCCCTACAAACAGTCCCCGGACACTGCGAGTGTTCTTAGAAGCGTCTTCAGAACACCCCCATTTTGTTTATTTGCGAACATTTCAGGACACCGCGGGTGTTCTTAGAACACATTCAACTTGACAGAGAACAATACGGACAGCGTCCTCAGGACACCCCCTACGAACATTCCAGGACAACGGGAGTGTTCTTAGAAGCGTCTTCAGAACACCCCCATTTTGTTTATTTGGGAACATTTCAGGACACCGCGGGTGTTCTTAGAACACATTCAACTTGACAGAGAACAATACAGACAGCGTCCTCAGGACACCCCCTACGAACACTCCCCGGACACCGCGAGTGTTCTTAGAACAGTTTCACTTTGCTTGCGAACAAAACGGACACATATTGAGTCCTTAGAACACCCCCCAGTCAGTTTATTTAGAACATTTCAGAACACCCGTGATGTCCGCAAAAGAATCGAACACAAAAAGAACGTCTAACACATAAAAAACACAACTTTCATCCTATCTCATACACTCCCACCCTCCCCAAACACTCCTACACACCAACACACTCTACTAAATACACATTTTGAACAAAGTTTCACCGCTCTGTCCGCGGACGTCCGCGAATCCAAGATTGCGGGCGGTACCGAAAAATCTGACGCGCTTCACGCTCCACGCCGTCCAATCGTCCAATCAGTGAACACGTTGCATGTCCGTGAACATCACGCAAGACGATTGGCTAATCAGGACACTGTCCGCAGAGCGAACAGGGAAGTGTGTCCGCAAACCGAACACAGATATCACTAATTTTTTTTTACCTACTTTTTGGTCATTTTAAAAAAAAACTGCTGGACGGATTTTCACCAAATTTGCAAAAGCACGCTTTCGGGACCAAGCCGCTGCTCCTGGTCCAAATTTGGTGGAAATCCGTCCAGCGGTTTGGGCTGTAGGCGCGAGCAAAACTTTTTTCCCATTCAGTCTATGGGAAAAAAAAAGTTTTGGGATCCCCCCTATAACTTTGCCCCCCCTGGACGAATCCTCACCAAACTTTGCAAAATAATTCAGAGTGACCCAAATACTTTTTTTGCAAAGTTTAGTTTGGTAAGGATCCGTCCAGGGAGAGCGAAGTTATAAGCCACCCAAAAAGTGCTCTTCCTATGGAAACAGCAACTTAACCATAACAAGTGTAGTAATGTAATATATATATATATATATATATATATATATATATATATATATATATATACACATTATTACATTACTACACTTTTTAATTTACATTTTGATATTTACACAGCTGTGTGCATTCTCAAACAGGAAGAGGAACCCTGTATTTGCACTTTATTTTGATCAATGTCTTATAAATCAAGGTGTTTGTCACATCTCACATGTAGCTGGAGGCTTACAGCCGAGCATTTAACCTACATAAACAATTTCGAGATATGTATTGCATATCACCATTCAGACTTAAAATATTGACATATGACTTTTGGTTCATATCACCCAGCCCTATCACTTACTACTCGTCAGGATAACCTTCCCTCTTAAAAATTGCTTCTAGGAACCCAGTCACCTCATGGATTATTTTGACTTCTGGCCACTTGGAATAACTTCATTTTCTTTGCTAATTTTGAATGGCCCTACAATGTCTATCACTAGGTGTTTCCGTGTGCCCATTGATATTGGCAACGCATATAACAGTTGATTGGAGTTTATTTTCCCTTGACAGAATTTAAACATATCCAACAATCCTTTACTTTACGTTCAATCATGACATCCATTCCCAGCCACTAATATATCTCTCTTACTGTGGTTTTCTTGCAAATAATGTCAGGGGGGCCTTCATGTGCAGTCAAACAATCTGCCGATCATGGTTCTGGGTGGAATTAACTTTTTGCTCTGACAATCACACACTCTTCCACTGTCAGTGCTTTCTTAATTTCCCAATACACGTTTAACTCTTCAGGCCCCTTTCTTTTATCAGGCCACATCACAATTCCCAACATGTTATCATAGTCTACTTCTTCTGTACATTTACCTTTATCTATGACCATATCACAAAACTACTGACTCGCTGTTTTCTTCTTTTTCATCATGCCTATCATTCATCGGTAGGTGTGTTTAAACATGAGGTCTGCAATCTTAATTTTTGCACCTTGTATATATATTAAATTGTAATCATACTCCAACAGTCTCAGCGACAATCTAGCAATCCTATATGTTGCTCTTGAAAAAAACCTGATGGGTGATACTTCTATAAGGGGTTTGTGGCTTGTACATATGGTTACTGGTCTTCCCCACATGCACTTCCGATAATACTCCACACCCCATAAACACACTACAAATTCTCATTCTATGACCGAGTACTTTGTCTCTGGTTCACTGACTGCTCTAGAGGCACAACGCACAATGTTTTCTTTCCCTTCCAACAATTGGACAAAACTGCCTGCAAACCCTTTGTGCTAGCATCAGTGGTTAACAATGATGGCAGGTCAGGCGAGTATGGTCCTAAACTTGGTGGATTACAAATCTCTTTTTTATTCTTCCTATTGCTCTCTCACAGTGCTCAATCCATTCAAACGCTACTCACTTTTTTGTTCATTATCTCAATGGATGCTTAATTTCTGAAAACCCCTCCACAAATGTACTGTAAAATTCTGCAAGTCCTAAAAACAATCCAACATCTTCTGCTGAGGTAGGTGCTTCTCGTGTGGCTCTCATCATGTCTAGTTTGCGTCTGTACCCACGTCCATTTATCACATGCCCAATATATTCCACCTCTGGCTCTCGGAATATATCTTCTTGATATACTGACATACCAGGTATTCCTTTCAATGGATGGGCCAAGACTCTTTGAAAGACTGCTGCAGTAGATGCTAAGTCAAAGAGCATTCTTTGGTATATCTACAGTCCAAAAGAAGTTATAAATGTCATGAGATGTCTGCTATCCATTGTGCTGGGGATTTGGTGGTACTCTGAGGACAAATCCAGCAAGGTGAACATCTTAGCCCCTCGGATGCAGTTCAACATTTCAGATATTATCAAAAGAGGACATTTATCTTCTCTAATATTTTTGTTTATGTCTCTTAGGTCTACGCAAATCCTCAGTTTGACATTTTTCTTCTGTGCAAGCACTATGGGGGCGTATTCATTCAGAAGACTCTACGGGCTCATTAATTTCTTTGCGTGCTAGTTTTTGTAGTTCTTCTTCCACATACTTTCTCTAACTGCTATTGGTTTGTTTATGACTTTGTGACACACTGGTATTACTCTGCCATTCAGACAAACTTTGTGGGTGTATTCGGTTAGTTTGCCAATCCCTTTCTTCTGCATGTTTTTTTTGTTTGGTAGATGGGTTCACTCCCAGTACTTGTTCTTTGCTGTTTGGGTCCACTTGTATGCTTAAAGCAGCTTGATCTCTCCATCCTTTTACATTGATAACTTTGTTTGCCATATATACTTTCACTGGAGCTATCGTACATTTGAACTCCAAACAACTGCGAAATATCCCTTTGTGCCTCAATATGCACATTTCTGGTTGAGGGCGGGACATCGATATGAGTTTGCATTGTGTCCCATTCTGCCGGATCTGATTTGTTTTTCTCTTTGATCGATGTTGTGAACCTTGGTCTTTCTGTTTGTAATTGTTTTCAATCTGTCACTCCTCTTTGTTTTTCTTTGTCTTTATTGATATAATGTTCTTGTCTTCATCCTATTTCTTCTCATCTTTCTTGGTGGCTGGATTCACAGCATTGATTGACTGTGTATTTTCCTCCACTGTATTTTTCTCCTTTTCTTTTACCAATTTTATGCATACCTCTGCATGTTCTACTTTCTTGGCTATCACAATTGCTTTTTCTGGAGTAGTTCTCGACACATCCACATATGTTCTTGTACCAATGAGTTGTTTGCGTGTATTATTATTTGCTCCTTGATCAATTAGTCTTGACGAATGCGTGTCCCAAACCTGTGTTGGGACATCAATGTTTTCAAAGCTAACACATAATCGTCTACTCCTTCATCGGTTCTTTGCTTTCTTGTATAGAAATGACATTCTGTTTATGGCAACATTCACTTTGGGGGAGTAGTGTTTATCTAATTGTTTAAGTGCTATATTGTACAGACTTATGTCTCCATCTCTTAGTTTTCCTGCTAACAAGGGTGGTAATTCTCTGAATTTCTTCTGGATTTCTGCCCCCAAAGCATGCAAGAGTAGCAATTTCTTTTTTATCATTTGTGATGATAGTATGGCAATGTAGTTCTCCCAGTAATCCCTTCACTAATCACATGGTATTAGTGGTTGACCTGGGGTGCTCACAAAGCACTGTGGTGGGTGTACAGTTATATTCTGCGTGGTGGAAGCTGTTTATATGTATTTCTGCTCTCTTCCGTGGATTATTAGCTTGGATTTACTATAATACAAGCATTTCTTACTGTGTCCAGCAGGTGTTGCAATGTTGACGTTCTTTAGTGCTTGATGGGGAGTCTCCTTATGCCGGATCTTCCTTACTCCCTGCCACTCGTCGCCAAATGTTGTGTTCCAGCCTGGCCAGAAGAGGAGCCGTTGCAGAGGTAAGTTCTCACTTCATTCTTTACTTAGTATCACGATGACAAGGCTTCCCAAGGGAGCCGTCAAACCCCCTTGTTTGGTTCTCCCAGGCCCTTCCATCCATCCCTGGGTGTCTGCATCTCACATGCAGTGCCACAGGCCTGCCCGGCGCAGCACTGAACGCACTTGCCTTTGCATGGTATCCAGCCTACCGAAGACCCTGCGTGAGAGCACAGAGTGCATGACTGGTCACTGAGGCGGCAAGCACCGTCCCCGTCCCCGTCCCAGTCACCACACAAGTCTGCTGATTTTAATCGTGAGCCTCTTGTGCTTCACATGTGTATTATACCCAATGCAACATGGAACTACTACATTACACTGTCCTCATGCCCCAGGTCCCTTTGTTAGCTCACAGCAGGTCTCTGTTGAAGCTAAGCAGAACACAAAGCAGGTGTTACTTTTACTTGTACGCTTCCAACCTGTGAGTTGCAGGGGAGCACACATTGGCTTTGAAATGCTTGCCTTATGAGTGACAAGAGTCCTCCAACACTGAAACGCTTCTCAAACATCAACTTTATTTTCAGTTGCACCTGCATGAATATTTTGGAGGGTCATGACAAGAAACAGAATATCATATCAATTAAAGTATAAGGGATTGCCCTTCAAATGAGCACTGCTTCAAAGCAGAGGATGAAGAGGCTGCAGGATGGAAAAAGCGGCCCATGCTGCTCCAAGCGGAGGCAGGCAGTGTGCTGTCAGAGGAGGAAGGGTGCAGGTACTGGACTCGAGAGAATGACTTCAACAGGAGGTTGAAGGGAGCATGAGACATTGGTTGAGAGTGCCGTCAGATGAATGGAAGAACAGGGGTAATGCCAAGTGCTCCCCAATCTACAGTGCAGACAACTACAAAAGTGAGATTTTGCTGTTTTTGGACCAAATGTTAAGACTTCAACAGGGAAGTGGTCAGACCATAATGTGAGACTCTGTCGAAGTCACTGGAGACATTGAGGTTGAGGTTGGTCGACAGTGAGATGGTGCTCCAAGGAATGAGAACAGGGCACCAATGAGTAAGACATGAGGTGCAAGCGCTGGCGAAGAAGGCGCCAAGGGATGCAGATGGTAGAGCAGAAGGTAAATGGGGTTTCACCTTTTAATCCTGAACGCATTCCATGCCACGATCCACCAAAAGCATGCATTTACTAGTGGTTATTTCAAGTGAACACAAAAAGAAGCACCCTAAAACGAATTATGTACCTGTTGGCCCTGATATTCTAAACACATTCCGAGGAGACGCCGAGGAATGTACACCCCCGTAACTTGATCATGAACACTACTTAATGTTCGCCCTAAAGTCCTGGGGAAGCCCCAACACATTCAACTGACAATCGTGTCTCAGATGGGTAGGCACACATTGTCAAACGATGTCACAATGCCCAAAGGAGGTGCTTCGATACAAGAGGGATGTTTCACTGTAGAGTCCTCTGAGAACATCTTTGCAGAGCCACCCGGAAAGTGCTTCTATAATGAATATACTCAGATGCATGTCTGCCTCTATCATGCAAGCTATGAAGGGAAACGTCCGAACTGTAGCAAGGAGTGAGGACCCTGGCAGAAAAGGACTTGATCTGTGTACAGATCCATTCAAATGTAATGAATGCAGTGCTTGCTGCTGACATTGTTCATTGGTGAGGCCAGGCTCGAACTGGCCTAAAGGGTAATAGACCAATGCCCAAACCAAAAACAAAAACTGCTACTATGGCCCTAGTTTTTTGGTCAAGTGGGCCACTTTTTTGATGTTACTTCACCATGCGGCTGGTAGTTTTGAACAAATGTTAATGAATAAACATTATTTAAAATGCACTATTTTCATCACACGTGATAAAAAATACTCCCCGGTGGGTACTAGTCGAACAGTCTGTCACAAAAGCAATGAATTGCTATTTGCAACTGTGGGCCACTTCTTTATTGGTTCCTGGGACCATTTTATGCCCCAGTCCGAGCCTGGGTGAGGCTCAACCTTTTCCCAGTACGCAACAAAACTTAGTGTAGCAACGAAGTACAAACCACCCAAGGAGGGCTCTCGGAGTCTCGACTTTTCTCCAAAAAGAATGTTAAAATGGTGCATTTTACATTACACTTCCTGTAAATAAATCGGGCAAAAGCCAATCTACTAGAAGTCAGATTTTTTAGTGCAGCCCAAAAACTCCAATAGGTGCCGGGAGACCCATAGTACACATGAGCATTTTCCAACACAATTTAAACATTGATATAGTCACACTTTATCATAGTATTTCCACTGCCAGTTTTTGTCATTTTAAGAACACTTGTGTGCATGCGTTGCAAGAACACACTTATGTTGTCCTTGCCCGATCTTGCCAGCATTGCTGCTGTAATAAGACGTGTTAATGATGGCCTTTCCCAATAATGGTAGTGTTTCCCACTGAAAGAGCACAGGTGTATTGGCATTGCACCATAATACCTGTATATGATAATGTAAGAACATACTTGTGATGGCTTTGGAAACAATGCCAACATTTGCTACTGTAAGAACATATTTGTGTTAGATTTGCCCAATGTTCAACTGTGATAACATACTCGTGTTGGTTTGCCGAATACTGTCACTGTTGCCATTATACGACTGCAGAAAATAAGCACAATTGAAATCCTCTGGACCCAGTGCCCTTGGACTACTGATCCCTCAGGCACTGGCACCAGCACTGGCAATGGAAGCTTTTACTTACATCCCACGCGCACGCGCGTGCGCACACACACACACACACACACACACACCCCACTAACAAAACACTCATACAGGCACTCATTTATTTTTAACATCCCTTATGTGGAAGATGGGTCACGCGTCTGTTTTCTCGGCTTGCCTCTCTTCTTAGGTCTGTGAAGCAGCAAGAAGTATAAAGGAAGTTGTTGGACACAGCCTTTCTTGAGTCTCGCCTCTAGCACTGCCCATAGGAATACATGACAACAGGGTCCATATAGATTCTCTCTTCCTCTAAGCTGTGCTCCCTTGCTCCCTCTACTGCTTGCAGGGACAGAGGCCCTTCAGGCCTCCACTTGGGAAACCCCTCCAAATTAGGGTTTTCGAGGATAGGTATGCCTGAGGGCAGCCAATAATCATTTTGTTGTGCACAGCCAGCACTTGTATAGGGCGGACGGTCTGTTTCTTTAAGTGTTTTTCAACGTAATGTAATGAACAATGGTCTTGTATAGCGGACCATAGGAGGGGTCCGGGTGCTAACAGGGTACAGGTTGAGGCAGATCCAAAAGCCAAGTTGTTGATTAGTGCAGGCCGGCGATGGAATGTTTTCTGTCTGAAGCCCGTAGAATATTTGAAATCCAGCGCATATGATTATTTTGGATGAAGTGGTTATAAACAATGATCTGAGGGACAGCGGTGCTGTCTGGGGCTTGAGTTTGTACACTTTGCATTCACTGAGTGATCTCACTGCAATTAGTAACTGTGTGATCGCATTTAAAGCAGAATAGATCATACATTAAGGACACAATGTTTACATTTGCGTCTGATGTGACACTTAGATTTGCGACATGCTACGTACTAGCTCCTGGTACCCCAGGGTAGCTCCTTCCTATCGAGTGATGCCCAAATGCCAAGGAGCTGGTTTTAGCTCCTGTTCATCAAATCTTAATTTCGAGCCCTGTAGTCCAGTTATACCAGTAATGGTTTCTTTAAATTGCCTACATAAAGCTGAGGAAATAGCCAACCCTTTGCCAGTAATCACTGAAGACCACTTTCATTTAGCTCAGGTGCCCTCCAACAATCAATCAATCAATCAATTAATCTATCGATCTATCTATCTATCCATCTATCTATATCCATTTCAGTATGGTTGGTCGCTATCCTTCACTTTTTATGATTTTGAACCTTCAATATATGCAGCGATTGCTAGTGACCCCCTCCCCATGCAAACACAGATACCCACACAATAATTCATACACATGCGCACACTCACACACATACACAAACTATGACACTAACATACACACATACATAAACGCACACACCCACTCAAAACGGTTGCACTTGCACACACCGCATGCATTACACGGAAACACGCGTACAAGCAATAAATCAGAAAGCTACAAACACGTGTATGTTACATCTTCTGTTCTTCCTGGCACTGCAGTGGGCACTTCGGACAACGAGAGAGAGAGTGGCGGGCACAAATCCAAGCAGAGTGGGCTGATCCTGGACGGACTTGAATAGATGTGGCATGCTGGGCGCCTTGCTCTACATGGCAACCTCTGAGTACCAGGTGTGTGCACACTCTGGTGGGTACAAGCTTTTTCTTCTTTTTGTAAAACTTAAATTCAAGCCTGCCAGCCCTGCAGGAGTCAGGAGGGCACCTTGGCCAGTGCCCCCACTGCCGCCCCTTGGCTCCACCAAGGACCAGCAAAATCACATTTTCGCCCCTTGCCTCGGCCAAGAAAACTTGGGATTTCAGTGACGTAATGGTACATAATAAGTGATGACTAAACAATGTGAATCGAATGATGATTTTCTTGTATGATAAAGCCTGCTCCAAAAAATGTCAAATACAAATCGACAGTTTTTGGAAAACGAGTCCAATTATATTGGAAGGTGCATTGGTTATTCCCAGTTCGATGTATCCAATACTCTGAGGTATGTCGGTCAGGTCTGGGTAGTCTCCCTTGCATGCTGTTCATGAAGGTCACAGCAGTTCATGAAGGTCACAGCAGTGACTAGCCTATGTTCTGCATCATTAGTTCAAGGATATCCTTCCTTTCTGTACAAACACGTGTGTCAGAGTTCACGTAGGAGCTCAGGGGGAGTGTCCCCAAAAATATTTAAAGGGTGAACAAAGTGATTCATTCTTGCAAAGCTACTATTAAATCGCTATATATATATGACTCACTACAACAACTGTTGAATGCCTGATGATTCCTTCGTAAAACAGGTCCAGACCACCTGGAAATACCTATGCAAATTTGCCCTTTTTCAATTGATCAAAGGCCCTTCAGGCTTCAACGAGAGACTAATGCACAGAGCAAGTGCAGTTTGGATAATGATTCAACGAGCGATTGAGATAAGACAACAATGTTGACCTACAGTAAAGGTTGCATCTGAGAGCAACTGATGGGCGGATAAGAGTAAGCTTACAGCAATGGACTGCTATTGTTAAACGGGAAACTAAGGACTATAGATGAAAGCAGAGGATGAGGTGGGGCCCGTACTGGGTCTTTAACAAAATGAATGGGTACAGTTGGCCGGCATCATTCGCCAGTCTGGTTAATGCCTAGGATGCACAAATAGCTTCTTTCATTTTGTTTGACAGAGACCTAGAACATCAACCACGATAGATTATGTGACGATAGGGCAGGGTGTGGGAAAGGATTCTTTTATTAGGATGCCTGCACCAGTTGCAATCCTAAGAT
The DNA here is from genome assembly GCF_040938575.1 of Ambystoma mexicanum. NCBI lineage: Eukaryota > Metazoa > Chordata > Amphibia > Caudata > Ambystomatidae > Ambystoma > Ambystoma mexicanum. Next base: position 491,315,922 of record NC_090930.1, on the reverse strand, counting down.
TAGAATTATAACCAAAAATGTGATGGGTGGACGTTTTTGAATAAATCGCACCACTGGCACTTCTCTGGGCAACCTTCCACACCACCGTGTTTAGCCCATCAGCACCAATGCAAAAGGGGCCCAGCCATATGCAAATCAGTCAGGTATTGCCACCAGTGGGAGCAGCCCAGCACGAACTGCTAGACCAACTTCCCTCTGCTTGGAAACACAAGCAACCCCAGACATGTTTCGGTCATGCCTGGACCCCTTTTGCAATGGCGAAGACAAGATAAAAAAATGTTGTTGTGGACGATTACCCAGGGCAGTGCCAGTGGTTCAGATTTATTTAAAACCTTCCCCCTATCCTTTTTTTTTGGCTAAGATTAGGATTGGCTTTTACCCAGATTAAAGAAAAAATGATGGAAGCTGTCGACTGCAAACTTTTCTGCGTGCAGACTTAACATGGATAAGACGAATACAAATCTATCTTTCTCTATGTAACTTTCATTCGGTGGTACAAGCCTTGGTTGCATCGGGATTGGATGCCGGAGCTGTCCTTTATGGTATTCCATTGTATTTTCTCTTCACTGGCTTTCTCTGCGCTTCTGTATTGAGTTTTCGATCTGCGCCTGATAGTGAAGGCTCCAGTCCTGGGCACGGTTTCTTAGCTTGTTAATAAATTGCATATACACTGGTGGGAGTAGAATCCCAAGAGCTGACCTGAGAATGCTGGCAATTTTCAAATCCAGAGAGACTCAATATTCCTGGCAGGCCCTTTTTGAATGCAGAACCGAGCGTTTGGAATTCTTTAACCGTGGAGATGTGTCTACTATCCTCATTACTATTCTTTACAAAGGCTGCAAAACTATAACTATTAAGGATATCCTTTGCCGATCAGGTTCAAGTATTAGTTTACTATGGGTCTCAATATGAGTATGCCGGTCCGGTAACAACGGTGCCGGACCGGCACACTCTGAGTTCTGCGTGGGGGGGAAGCACCGGCACTGTTGAACACACAGTGCCGGTGCTTACGTCCTCCCCATTCCCATTGAGTCCTATGGGACTCAAATGGGAATGGGGAGTACATTTTTACTGGGACCGCCGAGGCTGTAAGGCCCCGTTAATTCCTCATTGCCAGGTGCTGGAAAGAACACGACTCCGGCCGCAGCCGTGCCGTTTTTACCAGCATGTCTGCCGCCAGAGTCGTAATGAGGCCCTATGTCTTTTAAATCAAGTCATGCAATTTACCAAGATGTACCACATTTATCACCTCCTTTTTGTTTTTCTTTTATTGCATGTTTTGTCTTATTTATTTTAATTTGTAATTCTTCTGATATGATGCAATTGTTACATATTTGATACTATGGAAGAGTGCCCGGATGCCCTCACAGTTAGGGATGAGCTTCGACCTTACCCTCTGGATATCCCAGAATGGCTAGAAGTAGCCACTGACTGTGGACTTTAGGCATGGAGAGAGGCCACATTGCCTAGGTCTTCCAAGGCAACAAAGGGGCTTCTTTGTCACCATTGAAGGGTCGCAGGCCACTAGATTTGCAGGCCCCATCGACTGCCTTTGGGTCAGCGCCAGGTTGGTGGATCAGAGACGTGTCTGACGCCTTGCCCATAATCTGTGGACCTGGCTCAGATTCACGGATAGGGCTGCTGGCCGGCAGTCACATGCAATTGGCTACGTCTAGCCCACTGAGAGGTCTACAGGACCTGTCAAAAACAGCTGTTATTTTTTTTAATCATTTTGTGTGCAATCCTCTGGGATCCCCCATCCTTTCCTACAAACCTGAGAGGACCAGGGAGCTGCAATATTCCCCTTTATAAGAAACCTGCTAAATGTCTGCAGTCCACAAAGGAGTGAATTCAAAAAAGAAAGTCTCCTCTCCCAGTAACCAGTTTTTTGACTAACCAATGTGACTAACCAATGTGGTAATCCCTTACTAAAATGGGTGGTCCTGGTCAAAGTCTTTGTGCTCATATGGACAAATCAGAGCACTAGAAATCTCCATGCAAGTCCTCGAATTGGGCACAATTGATAAAAATATCCAAGAGGATTTTGGGGACTTTTGGTCAGATACTAACCAAGTTACTGGATGGATTTTGACCAAACCTGAAAAGTATTGCAATTTAGACAGCTCCTTGTGATGGTTTGATACAAATCAGTCCAGTGGTATATATTTTATTATACTGGTAAGGTAGAACAGCGGGTTAAGCACTCGCTGCTGCAATCTGTGTGATCTGCAGGTCGCAGGTTCAAATCCTAGCAAGGCCAACCCAACCTTTCATCGTGTCGAGGTCGGTGATTGAGTACGATCTTAGGTTGGGTGATAATTGTCTAAAAACTCTCTATGTACAGTGCTTTAGAGATATATTGTCAACAGTTGCAATCAACAAAAAAAAACAGCTAAAGGGCGGTTGAAAGCAGCAGAAGACAAGCGTGTATCCTTCAAGATAGTGCTCTAGGGAGGAAGATGTTGCGGGACGTGGGCGAAGCTGGATGAACCGTGCAGGCTGACAGGGATGTGGCATGGGATAGATGGCGCGGGCTCACAGAGAGACAGCGTGAGATCTGCCAGATCAGGGTTATGAGATGCCTGAGATTGCCAATAATTGATAATTGCTCCGGTGCTTATTTCTAAAGTTTAGCCATGATGCACACAATCATTATCTCAGTGACATATGGATTGTCATGTAGTATGTGCATGTTGTGTAACGATCATTATAAAGGCCTTAGTATGTCGAATTCAGTGCTTCTCAGATGCGCTGCAGAGCAGCTCATTACGCCACTCCGCAGTTTGGTAAGCCAACGTGCTTAGAGCCGCTGATAGCGCTTGTGCGTTCTTGACCATTCATTCATTTTGGTGACCATTGAAACATTTTGTTGGCATTAGCACAAACAAACCACCTTTTTCCCAAAGGGACCATATTCCCTTACTAAAATGGGTGGACCTGGTCAAAGTCTTTGTGCTCAGATAGACAAATCAGAGCCCTAGACATGTCCATGTAAGTCCTCAAATTGGGCACAATTGACAAAAATGTCTAAGAGATTTTGGGCACTTTTGGTCAGATACAAACCAAACCACTGGACAGTAAAACTAGTTACACCCTGGGGAGATATTCCAGAAATGTTGCACCAGTGCAAGGTTTCTGTAATCTGGCACCTGGTGGTATTTGTTGAGTCATCGCTGAGTGCATTTACGTGGGTTCTTAACAGAGGTATTGAAGTGGGCACCACCTATGTTAAAAATAATTATAATGTTCAGAAAATGTCTCTGGTGCTGGGACAACAATAAAAACCCCATAATGGGTTTCAATGTAATGCATTCATTTCTCTTGCCTTTATGCCTATTAAATCACTGAATAATCACTGTTATACATGAGTTGCTAGTCTTCAGTTTTTCTGAAGTTATTTATTTATTTTATTTTATTGTGTTTATTATAACGCGACTAATGTCATACCGTGTTCGGTTTCTAAGCGTGGATCTGGGATTCAAACCTCTGTTGCTCTGCGTGGTCTTGCTTCCAAGACCAGCGCGTTGCCTTGTGTTCTTTGACCATATGTATTGATACAGTAACAGCAGGGCATTAAGTGTGCCAGGGCTGGCTGGGGCAAAGCCATCCTCTCGGGCAGCCATTTAGCCAAGTGCTGCACGGTTGGTTACACAACTGCCTGCATGTGTGACCATGTGAAATGCTGACACCTGAAGTCAGCCGTGCAACCGAGCAGCGCTTTGGATAAACCTGCTGAGTGATGTCTCTTTATTCAGAAATGGGGAGAGAGCTGGGTTGGCCAGACTCTCTTTTGTTTCTGATTAAAGAGCTAACATTCAGCAGGAAACCTGTTTACTATGTTTGGTTTAATAGTGTCCACTGCTGGTAGCTCTTTACTCAGCAACAAATGGAGAGGCTGGCCAACCCAGCACTCCATCTGTTTCAAACTAAAGAGACATCACGCAGCAGGCAGCCCATTGCATTCAAGGTGCCATGTGGTTAAAGGATTTCCTTGGATGGTCAGCAACCCCCACCGACATTTCTTTAACCACAGCTCCTTGAATGCGAGGGTTGGGGAGCTCTTATTGGGGGCTCTTTTTGGGGGCATGGCCTAAGCAGTTGTACTTAGGCCATGCCCCCTAATGATAGCCCCCCTCAATTTACCATCCAACTTAAAGCACTGAGTAACAGTGAGAGGCTGACTGGCCCCTGGAGGGGGCGCTAGAGGGACAGCCTACATAGGGGGCTGCTTCCTATGGCCGCCACACTCCGGGGGTGGTCATACTCTACTCTTCCTCCCCATCAAGGCGAAAGAGGTGTCCCCCAGGGCCTGACATCCGGTCACAGTTGCTTGGGGGATGCTTATAAGGCGGGGGGTTGCAGCAGAACAGTCTCTTGTTCAGCAGACCCTGCCTTGTAATCCCCACCCACCCCCACCCTAATTTGGGTAGCATAGTTGTAAAAAGGTGAAATTGTGGAGGTTTTCAGTATTAAGTGGTGTGATCTGTTTTATAAGGCAGTCCAGTGCTCGGTGAGGCGTTCGCATGACCAAGTGATGTACATCATTCCAACGGTCAATAATGGTTAAGAATGTGTCCAAGTGTATTGTGCATTGTGTTTTGTAGGGTTATGTCTTCCAGCCGTATCTAATTGTCTTTTTCTGTCGCAGGTGGCGTGTCAGTGAGGTCCTAGCCAAAGATCAGTTTTGCCGCTGTGGCTTCGGCTGTGAGCGGTTCAGGAATGGCCAGGCTCGAGACAAATCCAAGTGAAGGGCACTGACTGCCCTCCAGGGCAGTTGGACTACAGCATCTGATGTCACTGGTCCTGGGATGACACGGGTCACCCTGGAAATGTATAGTACTTTAGTATGTGGCTGGAACCGTCCCATTTTATGTTGCTCCAAATAAAACTGTGACCTTGTGTTTTCAAATACTTTACAATGGTGTCTGTGGTTATTATGTAAGGTAATATTTGACACACGTTGTCCACAAGAGGGGGACGTGCAGTCAATGGGGGATCGCCTCGCTATGTTTATGTTACTCTAACCCAAAAAAGGTGTCTTTTAGGAATCAAGAGGTGAACACGAAGCAGCAGGACCTAGAGGGGCTCCCTGGGTATTATTGGGTTTAACGCAGCTATAATTATTGTTGCCATTAATGGCCCTGCAAGGGCAGGGAACATTAGGATCATCTTTTTCTGGGTCTTAATCATCTGTCCGGCGAGTTTGGAAGTGGTCTATGGGGTTGGGGGACTCATCAAGGCCTGCCCTTATGTGTGGGTGCCGTCATGCCCTGAAAACTCCGCCCACCCGTTCATGGAGAGCCAGGGAGGGGCACCACACTTGGGTCCCCAGTGAGTTCTATTGCTTGAACCCAGCAGGCAAGAGAATAAATGAAACCACCTAACTATAGGCAGGGCAAGCAGTTAGTCGTACAAGCCACGCGGGCGGAGAGGAATACGGCTGCAACTGTATGCGCTGACGCTTTCTGAAGTGCGCCGCTTCCTCATTGTGGGCAGTCGCTGGCACCATCTGCAGCTCTTCATGTTAGCAAGCAGTTCTTTCCTCCACATCTCGCTGTTCGCAGGACTATTCTCCCTCTCGCTCGTTTTCTATTTGCATCCTTTCGCTCTCTCTGTCTCGCTGCCTCTTTATTTTCCCCCTTTTCTGCCACCACCTCAGTGTCCCCACTTCTACCAGCTCTCCTCCTCACACCCCCCTCCTTCGTTCGCTCTCTGTCACTGTGTTTCCCCTCGCCTTCTCGGCGTCCCTCGCTCTTGTTCTCTGTGATTCTCTCTCTCACACCCACGCCGTTTTCCCTGCCCCTTCTTTCTCCGCTTTGCTCTGTGACCATCTCTCCGCAACTCTCTTTCCTCACTCCATCAACGTCTCTAGAAACTGCTCCTTCTCTCTAATTAGTCTTGCCTCCCCAGCTCTCTTCATTCTGTCTCACTGTCCTCTCTCGACCCTCCCTCTGTCTTACTCCGTCCTTGTACCTCTACGCACCAGTCCCCCCTCTCTCAACTCCACCCCCTACTGCGTAGTCAAGCGTATGATAGTTGCCTTCCTTACCACTCCTTTCGCTTAAGTTATCTCACACTCTTTCACGCCCTTTCTTCAAAATGCTGTTCTTCGGCCGTGCCTGTTGTGTTTCCTTTCTTTCTAGCTTTTTGTCTCCTAAATAAAACTACGATTTACTCAGTACTAATAAGAACGAAAGCTAAGATATGCTTTGGCGAGCTTCGCAATGCACTTTCTCTGGGGAGATGGGAGTTAGGAGCGGGGGGTGTGGGAGTGGGTTCGTGCTCAAGTTGTTGACAAAATACTTGCTAATGATTAAATAAGAGGGAGTGAGAAACTCCTTCATTACCATTTTAGCACCCCTTCCTACCCGAAAGTAGACTGCGATCCCGTACATTTGTAATCACAGACGCCTTAAAATAAATAAATAAATAAATAAATAAATAAATAAATAAATAAATAAATAAAAAAAAAAAAACAAGGCGGCTATGATGTATATTTAAATTTGTTTCCGACACAAAACTTGATAGATTATATGACGTTCTTCTTTACTGCAATGATCCCCCAAAGCGTTGAACACCTCTGGGTGCAGTGACGATAGAAACGTATGCGTTAAACATTGAAAACCAGGCATTGCAAATCTTTTGTGAACGGTAAGATTGTGGTGCATAATGTAAGGTCTGTTCTCTGTTCAACTTAAAGGTATGCCCGGTTATGAACGGCAGCATCCGTTAGTCAAAACTTCCCCAGAGCAAACACCTGCATCGAACGACACAGGTTAATGTAAAACTTACCGCTTTTGTGGAGAGCAGCCGTGCGTGAATTCCACCGTATGTCCTTCGGGTTCTCTCAGTCAACTGTCGGGGATGGGGTCCGCTGCACAGCGCGCCCCGGGCCACCCTTCCTCCGACTCCTGGCTGTACCAGCCGGTTTCCAGGCAACACCCAACTTCGCGTGTCTTGCTGCATAAAGGACCGCCTTCAGGTCGGGGCTGAGGAAAAAACAAAACAAAAAAAAGACGGCATTTCCCTTTTCCAGCGCGCGGCAGCGCTCAGCCAGAGAGTTCTAAATCAAAAATTGGGTGTCAAACCTACGCCTGAGCAGCTGATGAGCAGAGACGGAAACGACGACCTTTATAAATCGATGGCTATGCGGGCAGTTCAGGGCTAGGGGCCACTATTGGCTATGGGGGCTTGGCAGCGTTCAGATCTCAGCTCCTTGCTGTCTACACGGGCTTTGCACTCCACCGAGGAAGGGCTTGGGTACTGGCAGAGATGAAAGACTCTACTGCACACACAGCCAGCGTGATGGCAGACAGAATGTCTCAACCTGTCTCCAGGGGCAACCTGTGGGCAGAGCTGTGGGGCCAGCTACTTATCTGTGACTTGTGTTGATGTGCTGGGCATGCTGAATTCGTGTTCGGTAGCGTTATATCGGAATGCTTACCGGTTGTGCCCTTATCTCTGAATATTTTTTATTCGTTCTGTAAACCAGATTGGTATATATGCGTCTGGCAAATGTTTCTGCACACTGCACATTTTCGCCTTTTAATAAAAAAATAGTCCCGAGGAAGTATTGCATTTGGTCTTAACTGTTTATCTTGTCTGGTCTCATACACTCATTGATCGCACAGCGCCCGCGCAATACGGGCAGGATGTGAGCGCGGAGCAGCAAGGGCTGGAGTGATGAGTGGGCGGCTCCTCGCAGGAGATTTGAGGAGATTTCAGGTGACCGTAAACCATGGCTCAACCTTTCGGAAAATGTTGCTTTTTCAAGTCATAGCCACACCATACTGGCGTGTATTTTCCATTTCTATGTAGGTATGTTCTTCGCCTACTCGGTTACGTTTATGTTGTACTCACGACTCTTGAGACAGGTAAGAGAGAAGTCTGTTTAATATGTACACCTCCCAGGCATGCCGCTTCCAATTGCCCTCCCTAGCCTAACCCATACAGTTCTACATTCCACACTTTGCTCTGCCTGAATTGCAAAAAGTATATAAGAAATAAACTTGTCTAAGCCAAACTACTGTGGTATATCCAAGCTATCACCATAATAATAAGAAACACTCTGGTAACTGAAAATAAAAGATGTTAACAATATTGAAATGTATAAAAAATGCGATAGCAATCACTACAGGCGATAGCAATCACTACACTGATTGATAATGCATGGTGGCGATGTCATGATGTAGATGCACGGTACAATAATACCTTCTCCACACAAAGGGCCTCCTTGCAGGTCCGGCGGTAACCCTGCTAGTGATACCGGCTGCCAGTGATACCGGCGGGTTGCTGCCTGACCCGTAAGGAATTATCGGCGCCTGACTTCCCGGTAAGACTGGGGTATTACAACCCCGGTGGCCGCAAAGTCAGGCGCCAGTAATTCTGTTAATCCCCATTCCCATGGAGTCCGATAGGACTACATGGGAGTGGGGACCACGGAAGCACCGGTTCCGTGATGGCTTGCCTACCATGGCCATTGTATCCAGCTAGGTCTGCCCTGTCGGGCACAGCAGCTCCGGCAGGCAAACACGTAGTGTGCCGGTCCAGAAACAACAGTGCTGGTCGGCTTAACGGCACTGCTGTTTCCAGACCAGCACACATGTAATGAGGCCCATAGTCCTTGAATTTTGCAATAGACGTCCTGATCTTGGCGAAACACGCACCTTGGACTCTACCATCACTGTAATGGTATTTATTAAGGTCAATCAGACTCTTTAATTCATCGTCTTCAAGTTCTGCAAAACTCAGCTGCACATCTAGCCCAATGCTCAGAGGCTCCCGCATACTCTTCCTCCACTTCATCAGCTTCACTGGCTTCCGATTAAAAGGCAAATTGAATTTAAGATCTTGAGCAATGGGCACTACGCAGTTCAGCATTCTGGCCCATCCTTTCTTGGACTCAAGCTTATTCGCCATCTACCTTCCCGAGCTCTGTCTTCATGTTCTCACATTTTGATGGTTATTCCTCGAGTTGGTGCTCGTTCGTTTTCAGTCCTTGCTCCGAAGTTGTGGAATTCTCTCCCCTGCCATTTGTGAGATAACTGATCATTTCCATTTCCACAAGGCCTTGAAAACATTTTGTTTGCTTAGTAGCATTCGCGAAGTGAGGTTTCTTTCTGCAGCCTGTTTAGTGCACCCCTCCCTTTCACTATGTCTAGTTGCCTTCCTCACATCTTCCCTTGCATACATATCAGCAACCTGACCTAATGTTACATCTCTAGCCGACACAACTGGCACCTCTTGGCTGAGACACATCACACAGACATTTTGTTGAGACTCTGCTACTTCACCCCAACACAAATGCACCTTCTCTCAAAAAAATTTTTCTCTGCATACCAATTCTTCTTTTACTCAAGTGCAATCTGTCATCCAACATCACATAACCATCAACAACCATTTGCTTCTAGATCAGCGAGCATGAACATAGGGATACCCTTAGGCACAAACCTGGAGTTTTGCACCCTAACTACATCACCTGCTCTTACCTGTGATATGGACCTATGGCTCTGAGCGCTCTGAAGGGGAGCATTTTGAAGCAGAGTTGCTGTACACAGAGCAGTGTGGTGTACACTCTGTTTAAGACCAGATCTCAGACCTAGATGCAAACATGTACTCATTTCCACTTACCAACTCCTGCCATTCTCACCACGTCTTTTATATCAATTTCTGACATGGCACCTCCTCCTAGACTCCCTGATCTGATTTAGAAGCCTGCCTTCCTACCTCTCATCAGCCAGAACAGAGAACATCCGGTAAGAGAGGACGGTGTGCATCTATGAGACTTGACAGCCTCTTTCACGACTTGTCAATTCAAAGTATTTACACCGCCAATTGTACAGCATTCTTTATAAAGGGATTAAATATTTCTACCAAACCGTTGGACGCAGGATTTTACAATGACGTCCGATGATGCCTGATGTCTAAATTCCCTAAAAACGTAGTCATTTCATGCGAAAATTGTATGTAGTTGTCTATGACTAGACGGTACACCTTCCCTATCCAACACTTTCCTCATGAATTTGCTGACCTTTTCTGTGGTCACTGATTTTAAAGCTGTGACCTCCACCCACCTCGTAGTATAATCTACCAACACAAGAATAAATCTCAACCCATCCTTGAGTTTATTAAATGGTACCATACTATTCAAAGCTACCTTGCACCAAACTTCATCCGTATCTCAACAGGAATCATGCCACACGCATGTACAGATTGACACTTGTCACTCGCAGCACATGCCAAATAATCTTTCACCACCAATTCCACGTCACTTCCCATTCCTGCCACCAGTAAGACTCCCTCAGTCTTCTCTTGGTCAAGGACCTCCCCAGATGATCGTCATGTGCCAAATTCAATAGTTTGATCCTCAATGATGTGGACAGAACTAACATATTACCTCTCGTAATACCCCGTGGGCCTTCTGCCAAATCATTGCAAACTGTGAACTAACCCTTGCCTTTGTTCTCATGGGCTACCGTCTTCCAATCTTCACACAAACCATTCCTAATGCATGCCAACTCTACATCACGTTCGCACTCCTCCAACCATTCTGCCTTGTTCAACGTGGGAATCACACTTGCCACCTCAACCCTGCTTGCCAGCTACACTCTGCATCCACCTCCCTCTGCACAACTAGATGTGGATGTTAATCTTGATAAACAATCCACCACCACATTTTTCTTCCAAGGGACATGCTCTTTGTATTCTTGTAAATCGACCATCCACCGCAGTTTGTGAGGGGACGCAGATCTCAAGCCCTTAGCGGTCATAATGTATGTAAATGGTTTATGGTCCGTTCTTTGTATATAAGCAATAGCCAATATAAATATCCTGAAGCGTTTTGACGCCCACCACACAGACAGGGCCTCTCTTTCAATCATTGCATACCTCCTTTCATCATCCCCAAGGACCCAAGACCCAAATGCATTTGGTCTTTACTGACTAGCCTGACACTGGGCCAACACTGCACCCAACCCTATTTCACTGACATTCTCAGTGAGAAGGGTTCTGCATTTGACATTGAATGAAGTCAATAAAAGTGCCTTATCTACGTCAGTTTTACATTGTTCAAATTCCCCTTGACATTGCTGTGACCACTTGAAAGGGGCATGTTTTTCAATAACTTCCTTCTATAGGCCGTCTTTTCGACATATCCCAGAATGAGCTTAACGTAATATTCTGTCCTTGCTAAAAATGATCTAAGCCGCTCCTTCATCGTGGGCTCAGGTGCTTGTACTAACACTTTGACCAAATTTTCATTGCATTTTTCCCATTGGCATCTAATGTCTGATCTAACTGGGTCACGCTTTGCGCTCTTACCTGACATTTAGCCATTTTAATTGTCAAACCATTTTCTAGCAAAATTCTCCATACTTCATGCATTCTCTCATTATGTTCCTTTATGAATCGTTCCCCACACCAAAATGTCTTCCTGAAAATAATTCACCCCTTTTACTTCCTAAACAAAGCCTGTATCAGATGCGAAAAAAAACAGCTGGCGCAGATGCTAAGCCATACAGCATGCCACAGAATCCATACTCCCTGAATGAAGTCACAAAGGGCATTAGGGATTGTGACTCTCCGTGTAAGTTTAACTGGTAATAGGCAGATGACACATTTATCATTGAAAACCACGATGCTTGGCTGAGCCTTGCCAACAATTCATTTATGTTTGAAAGGGGATGCCTATCCACCCATATATTAGCGTTGAACTACTGTAAATCTACACACATCCTCAAAATACCATCTTGCTTCCAAACCAACACCACAGGGGCCAACCACTTGGATGACTCTATCTCTACTTTGACACATGCTACCTTAATGTTTTGAATTCTGCCTTGAGAGCCTCCCTGGCCAAAACTGGAACATGCCTAACCGTGTGTGCGTTAGGTATGGCCCATCTTTTCAGCATCATTTTGTGAGAAAATCCTTGCAACATACCCAGTCTGTCAATAAAAAGTGAAAGGTACATCACTTTAAGTTACTGCACTGACAGCCCTTCTGATTTGGTCACCCTCCTGCATGCACAAAACTGGTACAAAACTGGTACTTCCTTGCCAGGAAAAATGTTAATGTTTAGAGCTGCCTGCTCCTCCCAACCCAGAAAGCTTGTCCCCTTGTGTGCCACATACAGGTTTCCTTGCTTCATATATCCCTTGATTTAAATCTATGCCCATTCTTAACCTGATACACAATGAGAACGTGGCCATAAGTGTTTGGGCTGATGTCTGGAGGTTTAAACCTGAAATCTCCCTTGATTTCAATCTATGCCCTTAACCTGATAGACAGTGGTTACTTAGGCATTAGTGCTTGATGTCTGGGTGTTTAAACTTCAAATATCCCTGCCAAAAACATTCTTCATATGCTGCCAGTGATATCATTATGTAAGATGATCCTAAATCAATTTACGTTTACATTTGTGGCCCAATTTATAGATAGAACATCCCAAGGCCCAGTCCTCTTCTCTCCTTGCACTTGCAATAAGGCATCTTCTGCATCTCTCGCGTCCCCTGCTTTTCCCCCTGCGGCGAGCCGCAAGCTGTGAGGAAAGCAGGAAGCAGAAGCGACGTGGGTCGAAGCCACACCCCCCGATACCACACCCCTTGAGGCCACCCCCCCAGAAGGAAGTGAACTTCAAAAGGAGCTCCCAGCTGCCCTTGCAGCGATAAGCCTGAGCGCGACAAGGGCGAGGGCAACCTCACCTGACAGTTTGGCTGTTGGAGTCTGCTACAGAAGTGCCTCTTGTAGTCTGCCTCTCGTTCCCCTGCTTGTCCCCCTGCAGTAAGCCGTGAGGAAAACAGGAAGCAGAAGCGAGGTTGGTCAAAGCCACGCCCCCCGAGGCCATGCCCCCAGAAGGAAGTGAACTTCAAAAGGAGCTCCCAGCCGCCCTTGCGGCGATAAGCCAGAGCGTGACAAGGGCGAGCACAACTTCACCTGACTCTTTGGCTGTTTGCTGGCTTGCTGGTCTTGATATACAAACAAAAACATCAATCACATCATAAAATACAGACACTCTTGGTTCTTAGAGAAGCTCCATGACGTGAGGAAATGGGCCGCCTGACGAGCGAACCTGCGGACGCAGGGGGGGAGGCGGTGGTGAAAACGCAGATGCATGTAAAACAGAGGCTAGCTTCCCATCCTGCCCTCCTGGTGCCTGCATCACCCTCCAGACCCCAGAACACCCTCTTGCCGCCTTTAAAACAATCACGTTTACCATTTACTAAAGAGAGACTCCCTCAGGAGACTTTAAAGGATGCCCTAACCCAACTTCAATCTCAAGACCCAATTAATATATCCACTCTCCCTACATCAACCGAGAAGGGCCAGGTATTGAAAGAGTGTGCTGAACTTGGGAACACACCAGAAAGAAGTCAAAAGAACATGGAAGCCACCATATTGGGCGATGGTGTGCAATCATCCACACAGTCTGAGCCTTTGGAAGGAACCTCTAGGGAACTGGGTATTGGTAATACATCTAATTGACCAGTAAGAGGTTTGATACCTCCAAGGGAACTAGACGGGCCCCTGCTGACACAGCAGTGGCCTGCCACTGACATGGAACAGGAGGGCTGTAAGAACACGGCTGAGATGCCTTAAATAGCTTTCCCAGATATGACAGATTTGTCCTGCAAGGAAAAACTGAATACAAGCGGGAGAGGGGAGGAAGCCCAGAATCTTGATTTTATTAGACCAGCACAACAGGATCACGCTCCCCCATACCCACTATGAGCCCAGAAATACTAGGGCCACCAATAGACTTATTGGATAGTGATAATGCCACGCCCATTACAGCTCTAGTAGCTGTGATACAAGTGGGAGAAAACTCCCCACCCCAGGCATATAAATCTAATCATGAATTGGTATCTCAAGGGGAGAAAATCACCACTATTGCTCTAGAAGAAACCAGAGCTAATCTTGAACCAAACGCCAGTGCAACCATACATACTTCAAATCTCCATACAAACCCTCAGAAAATACCAGGCGCAGGTATTCTATCAACCTCCACTTCAAAAGAAACTAAACATCAGAGGAGCAAGTATTCTAGAAAGGAGGTATTTGAAGCTTATGAAAAGCAAACAGGAGAAATCAGCGAATCAGAGTTAATGACTTGGCAGGACGAGGCCTTTTGGGGTGATATGGATACATCACCTCAAACTTCGGCCCTAATCGATACTAAAATGCCAAGAATTTCCCGGGCAGCGGAGCCATTCTGGAGCCCAGGGAATGAAGATCACTCAGGAATCATGTTAGGATCTCCAAATGCCAAGGCCCCAAAGGAAGGGAAGATCTGCCCTAGAACAAAAACTTGTTCAGGACATACCAAAGCTCACTGGTAAAATGACTACAGAAAAAGGAAAAGTGTGTCCTTTGTTAAAGAAAAAATAGCTGCGCTTGATGTAGAAGACCACTTTGAATGGGAAGCTCGGAATCGGTATGGACAAAAGGAAAAAGATATAGGGCCCCATATGAACAAAGGTATTAACAAGACAAATGAGGTCACAAACCAGGGGCAAAAAAACAAATTGGAAGCAAGGATGGATGAATACTCCCTTGAAAAAATAAGAGAGTTGTGCAATAAGGGGAGAACTGACGACCATGTCCACGTGCAGAATGTGGTAATGGCAGCTACAGACATTACAATGGCCCCTTTTCTTAAACTCGATGAGAACATCAATGAATCCTTGCAAATGGTTTATGTGGTAAACTCTATAACAAAGGATCAGATAACTGGAATCGAAGGAGCGTTAAAAAGATTAGACCTGAGAATGGACAAGGAAGCAGACAAATCAAATAAGTGGCAAGATCGCCTAAGTGATTTAGCACGCCGTGACGCCCATGATAAACAACTTTTGATGGAGGCGATACTAGAAGACCACAAGTGGATACGTACCAATTAACAACAAGCCACCCTCAATTTTCGACAGACTGAGGCATCTCGAGAAGACAGAGGGGAACAGGAAGAAACAAAAGTTTCAAGTTTAGTCACAGGAGGAAAAAAAATTGTGAGACAAGACAGAGGGGGACCCATGAGACTAGAAAGGGGTCCCGGGAAAATCATAGCAAAACAAGACGGTAAAGAAAATCCAGCCAATGACCTCCCTCAAAAGGCCATGCAGAAATTGGGCAATGATGTAAGGGACAAGTCAAGTTATGCAATTTTTGGTGAAGCACAAAATGAGACGAAGAATGCAACAGAAACTACTTTGAAGGTGGTACCGAAAGAGCTTCAAGATAAATCGCAAAAGAAACCAAAAAATCAAACCAACAAACGGAAGGAATGTGGTTCAGGGTCCTTCCTACAAAACATAAAAATTCCAGCAAGGGAAGAGCAAAGCCATCCAGCAAAGAAGCCAAGGCTGGAAATGAAGATCTGCAATGCATCTAGCATTAAAGAAATCTCTAAAAATCCAGTCTCCACTGAAATTGAAAGAGAAGAGGAGTCAGAGGGATACTTGAGTGATTTAATAGAACTGATAGAAGAAAATAAGGAGGATGAAGAATGGCAAAATATTAGCCAGTCAGATTGGTAAGCAATTGATAATCAGTCCCACCATTATGAAACAGAAAAAAGACTAAAGGTGATTAAAAAACGAAAAGAGCCAGACAGGAGAAAAAAAAAAGGCGGATGACCGAAGGCACCAGGAATCCAGGCAACGATCTCATAGTGGGGAAATGAAAAAGGAAATAGAACGTAAAAGACACATATTTTGGAAATCCTTGGAAGAGAGACGGAAAAAAAGATCCCAATCAGTGGGACCAGCCCGAGAAAGCACCTTGCGAAATAAGTCAAGTCAGCAAAACAATGAAAAAAGGAGAACACAGAAGAAAACAAGAGGGAGTATGTGGGTGAAAAAAAAGGTCCGCATAGACCCTACAAACTAAAGCTGGAGAGAGTAGCAAAAGACTCAAAAAAGATCATCCTCAATAGGAAAAATCTGATGACTATCATAACACAACTTACATCACTTAGGAAGATCTGAGCAGATGACATCTTGATAGTCGAATTTCCAGAAGAAAAGAGGCCAGATGTGATAATAATCCACCTGCGATCTCAAAGAACAACCAACCTAATGTTAAGATCCAAGGGAAAGTTGGCTGATGCAGGTTTCAGATTAACAGAGGTGGAAGGAGATGAAGTTAGCCGTAGGAAAGAAAACAGGAACCGCTCATCATATGAAAGCTACAAATCAAGATCAGAATTGTGGCATGTAGAACCCCCAAGAGAACATCATAAAAATTCAGTAAGAGAGCATACCAGAATCAGACATCGTGAAAGGAATGGGGAAGAAAGGATTGCACATCAAATTACAGGGAGAGAGGCCCAGAAAAACAAATTGGCAAGGGCAATCCCGATGAGGAAAGACCACAACCAGACGGAACGAGATGTGCTGAAAGAAAGGCTGAAAGACTGACAGAGACCGAGAGGGGGAGACATAAACATGGTGGATGTAAAAAGATCGAGGGATGGTTTCAGTCCCATCGCCGTTAGTAGAACACCAAAATTGAAATTTACGGTGGATAAGTCCAACTCAAAGGCCATAACGCGAGTCAGTGGAACTCAACGACTGAAACAAGGAGCCCACGAATTAAGATCTGAAAAAAAGACACAATAGGCCAACATTCAGGCAGTTAGGGGAAAACCGCTACTGGCCTCATGGAACACAAGGGGCTTTAACCACCTTTACTCGGGAGACAGTGCCTTTCTGGGGAAATATGAAATAATTTGCCTTCAGGAATCTTGGATAAGATCGATTCCCTTATGTGAGGGTTATGAGGGGTATATGAACCCGGCTAAGAAAAGATGGCTGGGCAGACCCCGTGCTGGTCTCCTGACGTTTGTAAAAGGTGAAAGCGACCTTCAAGTATTGAGTCACTGCACCCCGAATCCGTACGTCCAGATTCTAAAGATCAAGAAAAGGCTTAAATCTCAGGACATCAATCTCCTCTTAATTAACACCTACTGGAGCCAAATAGATTGTGATAATGAAACATATCCACCAGATATAATAGAAGCAATAGATGAATCCATGATAGAAGAAAAAAATCAATTAATTATCATATGCGGAGACCTGAATTTAAAGCTGCTTGACAAGACGGGAACACTAAAATCAAATCAGCAGTTGGAAGGAAACAAAAAAGTTGGTCAGATGAAATGGAAATACGAGAGATGAAAATCTTAAATGGACAGACAAAAGGAGACCTCGAAGGAACAACCCCATGGTCAAATAATACAGGCACCACGGTCCTAGACTACTGGTTCGTAGCAGGAAACACTCAAAGGTGGATAAACACATTTAGTGTGAAGAAGCAGAAGTCTAGTGACCACACTCTATTAAAGAACAAATTCAATTTGGAGTCTGGTGGTGCAATAATTCATGCACTCCCGGCACTAGAAGTCTTGTGGGGAAGAAACCGGCTCAGAATAAAAACTCAGGCAATCGCTAAAGTAACGGATGGGTTCAATAACCAGGTAAAAAGAAGTCCAGGAGAAGTAGATCACAAATGGCTATCAAAAGGAGTACGTGATACAATGTGATGGAAATAAAAATCGATCCATCACCAGGAAACATGCGTACAATGCTGACCTTGTGACCAGACGAAAGATCTACCGTGCATATCTAAGAAGCATAAGAAAAAGCATGATGGCTAATAAAGAACAACTAACACAAAAGGTCAAACAATCCTATAAAAAGTGGCTAATTTCATCAAAGGCCTGGAGAGCTCAATGCGATGCAGAGAAGATGCTAGCTGCAATCCAAACGGCAAATGCGCATAGCCTTTGGGAGATCATTAATAAAGGCGACAACTTCCAACCGGCCTTAACTATCTCCCAAATTTCAAAAGACCTGTGGGTTAAGCACTATTCTACCCTGTTCCAGCAAACTTCAACTACAGAAATGATCACACACCCAGGGAGAAAAACACCATGGCTCATAGAATGTGATCTCAATTATATTTTGGGGAGAATAAAGAAGTTAAGCCCTTCAAGGGCGGCCGGACTGGATGGCATATCAAATCAAATGCTCAAAGAAAACGGGGAAGCCTGGGCTATCTTTATTTTGCAGCTCTTCAATCAAATAAAGAAGACAAGAATCATCCCAATGTCATGGAAAGAGGCACTGATTGTCCTAATATATAAAAAAGGGGATCGTGGGGACCACAAGGACTATAGACTTATAGCTCCTTTGGACTGCATAGGGAAAATATTCTACTCTATCCTTTTAAGGTACTTACAAAACTGGGCCATCAGTGAGGGCTTCTTGGACAAACGGCAAACAGCCTTTGTATGTGGAGTCGGCACATACTTGAATTTATTCATTTTGAATCTATTAAATCTCCGAGCCCTTGAAACAAAAACAACTGTGTACCTGGGATTTATCAACCTAGAGCAAGCCTTCGATGGAGTCAACAGAGGGCTTCTCTGGGAAAAATTGAAGAAATAGAATTGCCCAGTCGACCTCATGGAAGCCATTCAAGAACTATATACTGACACCTCGATTCAAATTATAACTGCGAAAGGAGGGGCCACCACTGAAAAGATCCCGACATTCAAAGGAATTAAACAAGGTTGTGCGTTGGCACCTTTCTTGTTTATTCTATAACTGGTAGATATGGTTGAGTCGGAGAGTAGGATCAGAGCCTTTCCTCCTACAATTGAGGGCGAGGAGCTGTCCTGGATCCTATATGCGGACAACATGGTCTTCATTGATCAGACGGCTATAGGGCTTCAGCGACGTATCAAGGAGTTCAAGAGCTACCTAGATAGAAACCAAATGAAGATCAACATAAAGAAGTCAGTTGTCTTAATTATGAAGTCAGCTCGAGGACATCAATCAAAAAAAAGGAACTTCGTATGGTCAATTGAAGACCAAAAACTGGACATTGTAGACCCAATAGTCTATCTAGGAACAAGAATTAACAAAAATGTGAATGTACAAGGTCAGTACACTCTAATTAGAGAAAAACTAAAAAAACGAACAAATCAAGGTCAAGCATTCCATCGCAGATATGGGTCATACTCTGTGTTACCAGTATTAACTTTTTTCAAGCAGAAAGTAGTGGTGGTGGTGACTTATGGTGCACAGTGTCTCCTAAATTTGCGATGGGAAACTTGGGACATAGTCGAAGCCCACTTCTGGCGGAAAATCCTCAGACTCCCTAACTGCCTGTCCATTTCAATAATAAGGTATGAACTCAGGCTCCAGTCAATGAGGTCGATAGTTCTGTGGAAAACAATTTCCTTTAACAGGAAATGTACTCTTGACTCCCCCCCCATTTGAGATTCTAGCAAAAACAATGGCGAGGAAGCAAGATACAAACCTTCAATTGTGGAAAATAAAATGTCAGGAGATTTTACTGTATTATAATATCAAAGAAGAGACATTAAGAACAAACCCCCGACAAGGCAAAGAGAACCATCGAGAAAACGACTGAGATGAAACCAACATGTTAAAACAGACAAATAAACTATGCCATAATATTATCTGGGAGCGGAAGGCAGTCAATGCCCCACCTCCATATTTGAGGACATTTCCTTCTTCCAGTCTCAGGGATCTGTTGATACGTTGTAGGTTAAACATTCTTCCAACTAAAGAAGTACAACTTCAAAGAAAACAGATCACACAAACTGAAGCTGTGGAAATGCCGACATAATAGAAACAATTAGGCATTTGTTATTATCTTGCCCAAAGCTTTCCGCTCAAAGGAGCAAATACTTGGGAAACTATGGCTGTTTAATTAATCCAAGCACATAGGAGGAATATTGGGAAAGGCTGTTAACTGTGGAAAAAACTGGAAGAACACTTGATGCTCTCAAATTTATAAATCAAGTCCTGCGCCTGAACACTGAGTAAAGCGCAGCTGTTTTGCTAAAAAAACAAAAGGGTACCATGGCCGCTAACCTGACGCCAGGGACCTATTTGTTAATTGTTTAAGTGCATACTGGATGTGGGATTCTGAGGCTGGAAACTATGTTAAAGGTTTAAAACATTTTTTGTAACCAATGAAACTTAAAAAAACAAAAAAACTATTGAACATCCCACCTCTTTCTGAACCTCTTTCAAGCTTTGTATTAATACCTCTACACATTCTGGCAAAATTACATCTTGCAACACACAGCCTGCACTCTGCGTTGACAGCACGGCAATCCTTGGCACCCATATCATGACCAGACTATCCACATTTCCTTCACGGTTCTCTGTTTTACACATTAATTGTGTTCCTGTTGTAGCTGCTACCATATCTGGCTTTCCCCTACATGTTCTCACTTGCACCTGCTTTCTCATTAACGGGTATTATGGTTTGTACCCTGTCTCCTGGTTTGTCTTCTCTGTTACTTCCTGAACACTAGTGCATGATTCCTTGATTGCTATCGCCATCTCAAGCATCTTGTCTAGAGTTGGACCCTTGTCTATCAATAACCTCTCCAGTATCTTGGTGTTGCGTGTCCGCATCATGATCTGGTCTCTGATGTGCTCATCTACTACGCCAGTGAATTTGCACGTGGCAAATAGGGTTCTTAACACTGTCACATATTTTATTTATTTATTTATTTTATTTGTATTTGTTTTACAAAAAATACTTTACAAAAATCCATGTAAGATAAACCAGAAAAGAAAAGCGATGAGTTACAATCATAAAAATACATTAAAAACACTGTCATCACACATTAATTAAATGCACCTCAATGCATTAATTCATCAAATTCAGTTAAATCAAATTTATAGTTTTGATGAAACAAGCCACAGCAAGACCCTCTTTAATAGAGTTAATGTTAAGACATCTATTCCAAATGCAGTCACAATTCAGAGAGCTCCCACTGGGGGTCCGGTCAGACGTCTCAGAGAAATATTTCTTCCTAATTATATTTAATGCTTCACAGTCCAAGATCAAATGTCGCACAGTCTCGATCAGGCCAGAGTGACAAAATCTACAACTGATTTCCATCACAGAGATTCTTCCTCTTTTCAACAAGATCTCTTGTTAATAGAAGATTCCATTTTAAGCGTAAAAAGATCGTTCTTTAGTAATTATTAGGAAACTGTGAGAGAATCAATGATGAGGCCCCCTGCCTTCTATGATCAAATGCCAAATTATTCAGTGATGGATACAAGTGAAAATAATATTTAGTACAAACCCAATCATAGTCATAAAGGGCTTTGTTTACTCTCACGGTGTTCGCCAACAACAAAGCCCTGTCCATTGCCACATTATCTAGAATTGTGAGGGCCCTCTATTTCAAATGGCAATGGAAGTTATAATTATTCTTAGTAGACGAGAGTTGTTTTCCCAATAACTTGTAAAGTGTGTGAGGAATAGGTTTGATTAATTTTGAAAATAGGGCAAGTAGTTGCCACTGCACCCGTACCCTCATCGAAACAATCCCCAATTCAAATCTTATGGCAGCTAGTGGTATCGCATTTTGTACTTTCAATATTTTATGCCAAACTTTTGCTTCAATACGATCTAAAACATTAAAGATAGTAGCGTCTACCAACTCCAAACCGTAGATTAGTTTTGGGACAATCTCACCTTCACAGAACATAGAGCTGGTTTGATTGAAAAACGCTCATACTTCCTATCAATTTTAAGTACCTGGATGGTCAAGAATTTCTCTTTATTTAAAAGAGACTCTCTAATGGTTGCATACTCAGGCAGAACATTAATATGAAGACCTAGTTGAATCAATGAATCCACGGTTCCAATTGCTCAGTTTTCCAAAGACCAGACCCTACCTTTCTGTTTTTTTTCCCTGGGAGATGGCTAGAATCTTGTTCTTACTTGGATTAACCACAGGCCATTATAATTGGTAAATTAGGAGAACTTAGTCAATTAGAATTGAGCTCACGGGGGGCCCTTTTAAATCAGTAACAAGTTATACAAGGATGGGGATGCAGAATAACTCTTACACCAAATAATAAGACCGACTCAAGAAGTTGGCAAAATGTCTCCTCTGACTGTTTTATTTTCAAATGTCTAAAACAGAGATTTTAACGGACATCAACAGATATTCAATCGTGCTCTCAATCATTTTGCATAAAACACACATTTATATAGCAAAAACTCATCATATATGATGTCATACTATGTGGCAAACTAGGAAAAACCTATGGGAGATTGTGATTGGCCTAAGGGGAACATCTAAGTATACCTTCTTTAGGGATTGGGTTGTGATTGGGTGTCTACAGTCAAGTGGACAACTTATGCCCACCCCTAGTGCAAGTCATCTTTGACAGTTACTAGATACACAGTACACCATTGGCTATTAAACTATAAAGCCCTTCGTTATATGGCCCTCTCTTATTGGTTGGCACGCTTGTACTCTTTTGGGACATTCAATGCACTAGCAGCACGTAAGCTGGTACCCCAGGGGCCAGTGGGTGGACTTAACCGTGTCTCCTCACCCAATTAGCCCAACATCTCTCATTGCTCATGCCATCTGTCATCTAGATTGCCTTTGAACTTGTCCTTGCAAAATATCACTGCTCCTGAGAATAAAAGTGAGTATAGGCACACTCTTATCTCAGTTCTGCTCTGTACGCCCCAACCCCCATTTCCATTCTTAACCCACGTGACAGGAGACCGTATTTCGGCCTGGCTTGCAGCATTTAATTGTATTGAATTAATAAAATTGGCAGTCATTGTGTTCTTTTCTTGCACCTTTACAAGGGCTGATTCAGATTCTCACGTGCTCTGTTCTTTAAGGATAGGTAACCGATTCTTGGCCGATTCATCCTTTGACACCAGGCCAGGCAGCTATTCCAGATCTTTCCCCGAGTCTCAGCTGTTTTCCTACTGCGACACAGCTTTTCGATCCTTCTTTTTTCAAGAGTCCAAGCTTACTAAATGTGTGACATCGATGTCCAGAATCTATATAATGGTGGCACCACCTGCAGTCTATTCACTACATAGAGTCAGCCTTTATGATTACTTAGTACACTTGAGTTGCTGCATCTGTACAGTTATAACATGACTTGCATTTCTTTTCATACGTACAATCTTCCTTCCACATATGAACATTAACTTGATTCTTTACTTCGTCATCACATTCTGTAAGGTCTATGCGTTGTCTTCTTCAATTATTCTTCTCAAGGCGTCACGTTCATTTCTTGTGATGTCACCAACCTCCTTTCCTCTCATCTTCATATTCCTTCGGGAACTTCCTCCAAGAGATTGCCATCTTTACAGGGATATGTCATATACCGTGTTCTCAATGGATACCTTTTCTCGTAGACTCTCTGTGAAATTTGCACAATCACTGGTGATATAGCATTTATAATACACCTATACACAAGTGTTTCAAGGCGTGACGAGGCAAGGGAGGAGGAAACAGGGGGAAGACAGACAGCGATCTTACTAGGTCAGGTGTCATTCAGATTGTGCAACTGCATGGGAAGGGTGAAAGGGAAAAGTGCATGGGGGAACGGAGGGGGGAAAGTGCAGTACATAGGATAGTAGAATATTAAGATGAAACGGCCAGATGGTGGCAAGTGCAAGGTAAGAGCAGACATAAGTGCTGGTAGGGGGACTGTAGGGATACAGAATAACAGTCCCCAGGTGCGGTGGTTGCCAGGGAGGCGGTGCTGATGTGCAATTGGTGAGGCCTGGGCCAGAGATCAGAAAGGGTAGCCAGGTAGCCAGTGCAGTTGCAGCCAGGAATTTAACAGGGGAGAGGGGGAGAGAAGGCAGAAGCAAAGAGGAGGGTTTTGAGGTGCTTCAGGTACCGGAGATGGTTCTCCTCAAGTTTCAGGGAGGCGGGAAAGTTGTTCCAGAGGGAGGCCCCTGCCGAAGAGAGAGATCTACCACCAACTCTTTGCTTGGAGAAGCGACTGACCCTGAGGGAGTTGGAGGAGGGTGAGCGAAGAGTTCGAGAAGGAAGATATTTGGGAAGAGAGAGCTTAAGGTATTGTGGCCCCAGGCCCCAGAAGGCCTTGTGGACACTGCAGAGGGTTTTGAACTTAATCCTCGCAGCCACTGGGAGCCAGTGCAGAGATTTCAGTCCTGGAGAGATACGATCCCTGGGCTTGAGGCCAAGGTCAAGACTCGCAGTCGTGTTCTGGATAAGTTGAAGAGGGCGGAGAGTAGAGGCAGGCAGATTTAGATAGAGGCTGTTACAATAGTCCAGCATAGAGAGAGCCAGGGCTCGGGAGACGGTGAGCTTCTGGGGGAAAGAGAGGAAAGGAAGAATACCTCTGAGGAGGTGTAGCTGGTATTGTGACTTCTTAGAGACGTCAGAGATGTGAGGGGAGAAGGAGTCGAACATGACCCCGAGTTTTTCAGCCTTGCAGGTGGGAGCAGGAAGAGGGCTAAGAGAGACCGGCCAGAGAGCTGCAGGGAAGGATGGAGTGGGTGTGCCAATGAGTAAAATCTTGGTCTTACTGGCATTCAGGAAGAGGTCATTGGCTGCACACCACTCGTGGATAGCAGACAGTCAGAGATGAGCGAAGGCGAGGAGGAGGCCGAGGGTAGCCTGAAAATGAGCTGGGTATCATCAGCATAGCACTGAAAATTGGGGCAGAGAGCAGCGATGCGGTGGGCAAGTAGTGCCAGGTATTGGTTGAACAGCCATGGAGAGAGATTAGATCCCTGGGGGACACCACAGGTAGAGAAAAAGATATCGGAGAGGAATGACCCAAGTTGGACCTGGGAGGGTCAGTCAGAGAGGAAAGGGGTCAGCCACGCCAGAGCCTGACCAGTGATATCCAGGTTATCATGGAGACGGTTGAGCAGGCTTGCATGGTTGACAGTATCAAAGGGAGAAGAGAGATCAAGCAAGATGAGACACACAGGGTGTTGGAGTCAAGGTTGGAGAGCAGATCTTCACAGATGTTCAGGAGAGCAGTTTCTGTGCTTCTGGCAGCTCTGAAGCCAGACTGATGGTCATGAAGACAACCAACCGATTCAGTGTGGAGATTGAGCTGGGAGATGGCCAGTTTCTCCAGGAGCTTGCCTAGGAAGGGAGTGATGGAGATTGGGCGATAGTTAGCCGGGCAGGAGGGGTCGGCAGAGGGATTCTTAAGAAGAGGGTGCACAAGGGAGTGCTTCAGGGGGGATGGGAAGACTCCAGTGGCGAAAGAGTGATTACAGAAATCAGCAAGGCAGGAGCCAGGGAGTTGATGTAGTACTTGATAGTTTTGGAGGAACAGGGGTGAACATGTTTCAACAAGACTTTCATAGATCGGACTTGTCTAGAAACCTCGTCAGCAAAGAAAAGGGGAAAGGCAGAGAAGGAGGGAGTGGGTGGCTGCAGAAGGGCCAGAGGAAGAGCAGGGAATGGAGGGAGGGAGGCGATAGCAAGAGAGTGAGGACAGGATGTCCTGGGTTTTCGAGATGAAGTGAGAAGCCAGTGCCGTGCAGAGGGCCTGGGAAGGTACAGGAGATGTAGAGACTGTGGCAGGATTGGCTAGTTCCATGCAGATGTGAAAGAGTTCAGCTGAGTTGTTATATCCCGCAGAGATGCAGGCTTGGATATGAGCTCTCTTCTTGGTGAGGACGGAGAGCCGGATTTGCCTTTGAAGCAGGCGGCAGGCCAGTTTGTCAGAGGATGAACATGAAGCATGCCATTTCCTCTCGGCCACCCTGCACTTGCGTTTAAGGGTCTGAGTTATAACACGAGTTACACTTGGCTTTGGGCTTTGGGCTTCAGGCGGATTCTCATGACAGGGGCATGGATATCAAGAGTGTCAGATATAGAGGAGTGGAGCATGGAGAGGGCTGTGTCAGGGTGAGAGTCAGCCAAAGGGGAGGAAGGGGTGAGAAGGTGGTGGTGAAAGCCTCAACCGACACTCTCTTCATGGGTCGGATGACTGAGAAGGTGGATGGCAGTGATGGAGGTGGGTGGTCTGAGAGGTAGGGAGGAAGAGGTAGGAGGATAGGAGAAAGTGATCACTCCAGGAGAGAGGAGTGGAGAGAGGGATGGAGAGGGATGGAGAGGGGTGTCGTGCATGTCCTGATTTCTGGTTCCCAACTTATAGGAAGAATGTGGGGGACTTCCTGCAGAGGCATTCAGCTGCTCCTCTACAATCCCCCCTCTGGTTGATTCATCGACCACTCCTTCATCAGTCTTCACATCTTGGTATGCTCTTTTGAAGAAGTGCTCCTGCAGAGTCCAGATTTTCACTGTTCCTTTCAGGGATCCTGCTGACTTTACATGTTCATCGACGCTCCAGGTCATGTAGCTGCACTATCCATTCGGATTGCAGTAGATCCATCGTGCCACATACTTTTTTTAAAAAACAATTTTTATTAATTGTATTTCAACAAACAACACAAACCAAACTTGCAGTGTATCTAGTAACATTTTGAATGTACATCACGTCTTCTGTGTTCACTGCTTCTCCCGTTCCCTCTCCCCCTTTCGAGCCTACTTTCCTTCATGTTCTGTTACTTCGCCTTGCATTGGGGTTACCTCTTGCATGGTCTCTGTAGGGTCCCGACCGCTTGACCGGTCTTTTGGGGGCCCAAATAACGTAGCTATTAGATAGTTCCAGGCTGTCAAGGTTTCAGCCTCCTCCTCCCCCCAGAACTATTGGCTTCCTGCCATACTATAGTTTCAGCTTTGGCCCATTTTTATAGGTCTTTCTACCATACTTCTATACTTGGTCTATCGCATGCCTTCCACCCCATAGCGATTCTTCGTTTTGCAAGTACATACGCCAGATCTTTCATTTTACTTACATGCTTAAATGTACGTGGTCTAGGAAATCCCCATAACAGCACCACTCCGGAATTTTCTTCCTCACATTTGAGGCATGATTGTCGTCCTGTGTTTTTGAATTTGGCTATCCTTTGGGGTGTCATATATGCCCTATGGGTTATATATAACTGTATCTGTTGTAGTCTTGCATTCCTTGACACCTTCTTATGGTACCGTTGGGCTCGCTGTAGAAATATGGGTGTAGAGGAGCACTCCTGTTTCAATCTCATTTACGTTGAATACTCAAGGAGGTTATACAGTTTCTGAATACAGATTCATGTGCTAATGGAGACTAATTCTGGGATACAGAATCCAATCTAAACGGACAAAATAAACAGGGTCACTCTACTCTGGAGTGACCTATTCTCCGTGCACACTCTTGTGCATGTAACCATGCAAATAAAGCTTACTTTTCAATTTTGATATACTCGTCAATAGTCAAGACTTTTTGTGTTGGTTTTTTAATATTTCAAAAATAAAGTGAATTACCAAAACGGAATTTATATCTTACTTGCAATTAATTTAGCATTGCAGGTTATTGTGTACATAACTTCATTGCTTACATAAACAAATAATACTTTCAAGGGATTGCATTTTCCCAATGTGATTCTTTACACATGCATACAGAATGAGATGGTAGAATCAGCCACTCAAATTTTCATAATTAGTCCACAATTCCTGTTCCCTGTCTTTTACAGATGGGGTAGTCCAAATGTGTGGCTTTGTTTCTTTCAATTTGATTGCCGTCGTGTTGATTTTTAATGCACAACGTGTTTCGGGCTCTTCTAGCCCTTCATCATTCATTGGGGCACCTACCTCCTCTTCCCAGTCTTGTCTTAGTTGTATCACTTCCATTCCCACCTTTGACATCATCAGCTCATATATCCTAGATATCTCATGACCTCCTTCTGCTATGTCATATATTGTATCTATAGTGGCGTCCGGTTGGTCTTCTAGTACTACTTCGGACTATGTCTCTTTGATTTTCTGCACCACCCTATGGTATGTAATATATTGTCCCGCATGTAGCCCTGTTTCATCCTTCAACATCTTAAAGTCTTTTATATACCCCTTTTTCCATATATCCCCCATTGTGGCTATCCCAATCGGTTCCCAATGCTTCCTAATCATCATCCGTAATTGCTTTTCTTTTCCTGTCTATGCAACTAGTGGTACTTGAGGGGAACACTGGGATGGATTTCCCATTAGCTAACAGGCCCTACGCCATATCTCCCACCCTAATCTCATCATCCTTCGGTGCCCTTCCATATCCGATCTGGGCAACCACATAATTTCTTTCAAAAAGAATGGGGCACAGTCCCATCGAAACAACCTGGACTCTGGGGTTGGTTCTTCGGAGAGTCATTTTGCTACATATTGTAGCCGGCTTGCTATATAGTAGATTTCAAAATTTGGCATTTTATACCCCCTTTCCCGTGTGGGTTTTGTAGCTTCCAGAGGGCCACTCTGTTTCTCGTCCCATGCAAGAGGAATTCCATGCATATGCTATGTATCCTAACAAAGAATCACCTTGATATCAAATATGGGATGTTCCCAAAATAGTCTTGGCAGGACCACCATTTTCAGCATTGCTCCACGTCCCATCATCGCCAAGGGAAGCTTCGCCCAGAACTTCATGCTATTTTCAATACCCTTATTCGCCTTCTCTGTGTTATGCTGGTGCTCTGCCTCCACCCTATGGTATATGTCTATCCCAAGATACCGAAACCTACTTACCTCCCATGGTATCTGTAAGACAGATAACTGATCTAACGGGATCCTTTTATATCTACCCAATGGAAATATGCAAGATTTTTTAGGATTTACAGCTATACCAGACAGCTTTTCAAATTGCTCCATCACCTCCAGAACATACTGGAGGTTTTCTTCTGGGTAGCGTAGATACAACAACATGTCATCCGCATACAGGGAAATTAGGTGCGGTTCTCCTTTTATAGTGATACCTATTATGTCATACTGTTGCCTCAGGTATATTGCCTGGGGCTCTAAAGCTAAGATGTGCAGCATGGGGGACCACGGCCATCCCTGTCTGGTGCCTCTACTTAATTACCACCTCTCTGAGATCAAAGCTCCTGTTTTGACCCTGGCCAACGGTGCGCTATATAATTGTTTGGTCCATTTGAGATACCCAGGTCCTGTTCCATAATTGGCTAGAGCCGCGATCAACCAGGGCCATTTGACGAAGTCAAAGGCCTTTATTGCGTCTAGCGATACAATTGCCATTTCGTCCGCATCCCCATTCGCGTGTTCAATGACTCGGTGGAGTCGTCTGAGATTATTAGATATATTCCTATTGGGGACATAGCCAGTCGGGTCAGGGTGTATTTATTTATCGATGACCCTCCTCATTCTGTTTGCCAAGGCCGCTGTCAGTATTTTACTATCCTGATTCAGCATTGATAATGGTCTATACGAGCCGCAATCATTGCCCGGCTTGTTGGGTTTAGGGAGTGGTATAATAATCGCCTCTCTAAGGGACTCTGGTAGCCTTCCTACTTCTTATGCCTCATTTAACATTTCTAACAGCGGGGGGAGCACCTCGTTCTTGTACATTTTATAGAATTCGTTAGGGAGTCCATGTTACGCTCACCGGCTCCCACAGAGGCGTGGATCTGAACTGGACAGCTGCAGTCTCTACCAATGTGACGCGTAGGGCCGAGATGACGGACTGGACTGGCCCACCTAGCTTTGTTTGCTTGGCCCGTAGGAATACCCTTCTGCAAATGGAGAAAGGGAATTAACCACCCATGGAGTCGAGTGTAAATTCCCCCTACCCCCACTGTTCTCCCCACAGATCACCTTTGATGACCTCTCCTATAGTCTCACCTGATGGTTTGAAAAGATGAGCTCTCCATCCTGCATTGAGCGCAGGGGCGCGTTGATAACCAGTTGCTTCACTGGCTCGAAGGAATCGGTGAGCTCCAGAACAATAATGACTCCGAAAAATATGTAGTTCGTAAGAGTTCACATGTCTGACTTTCACTCTTGTCCGATTCCTTGCAGTTTGCAGCTTGACCCCAGCGAAGAGTTCCTCGTGGTAGCTGACGAAGTTCAGGTAAGGATTTGGCTTATCCTACACAGTTCAATAAAATAAGGCCAGAATGTAAGCTGCCTGTTCCCTTATTCAGGTGTGGCGAGAAAATATGAAGTTCGAGGAATTATGCCTCTGGCGGTATAATTAGGTAAGTCTATTGCGGTGAGGAGAGATCCCCTTATTTGTCCCGTTGTCTCACCTTTTCGTCCTTTTGTTTTTGGGGACGGGGTGCGGCGAGGATGCAATGGAGACTGCGCCGACCCGTGAAGAGGAATAGTACCCCCGGCGGTAATCAGGTAAGTCTATGGGGGTAGTTACTATTGCCTCTGTTTATTTCCTGGCTCACCTTTGCTGTTCTTGTGTTCTCCTTAGGTACCAGAATGCGGCGGAACGTGCAGAAGGATGCGATGGATCGTGAGGATGCTGCGAGGGCTGGTGAGTGCAGCGCGGCGCTGCAGCAGGCGAGGCGGCGTGCATAAAATGCTTCTTTCTTCCAGTTCGAAGGTGCGGTGGATCCGGAATCCAGGTAAGGATCGAAGGTTTGCTCTTATTCTAACCTTTCTCCTTCTGTTCCTCCCTTTTTCTAGGAGCTGCAGACTCGAGGTGGGCGTGGCAGAAGACTGGATGCAGGCTTGAAGACACGGTGAGCGTTACGCTGCTGGATGCAGAATAACGCGAAGCGGGTGCTGCTCTTCGGGCGTGGTTTAAATAGCCTCCAAAGTAGTCCCAGGTAAGTATTCTTCCCCAGCCCCACCTGAGTAAAAAAAATAGTCCCTAGGTAAAATAGTCCCATCCAAGCCTCATTTGGCTTGGAGCTCTGCAGCATGGTCTGCACCAGGTAAGCTTGCAGCATGGTCTGCATCAGGTAAGTTTACTCTATGAGCCTGGTGCCTATGGCGCCAGGACTGACTCTCCATATGAGCCTGGCGCCATAGGCGCCAGGACCGCACCCAAACATCCCCTAACAGGGGATTTTGGGCTTGCTCTAAACACCTTGATGCCTGCTTCCGGGGTTGCTGGACCTAGTCTGGTTCCCCGGGGGTAGGCATCATGACAGTCCATCAGCCCCCGGACTCTTGCTGGTGGGTAGCTGCATCATTACCTCTTCCAGTTCCTCTAGAGTGATCGGGGCATCCAGCTCTTCTCACTCTTCTGCGCTAATTTGTGGCAACCTAATGTCTTCCAGCGTTTCTCTTATTTCCTTGCAATCACTCCCCTCTACGTCACCGTACAAGAGTCAGTAGTAGGCTACACATTTCTGATTAACTCCTTCTTGGGTGTCCTCTATGCGCCCATCATCCTTCATTATCGTTCTGATTGTAGGTCTAGGGGTCTCGCTCTTATATAACCAAGCCAGGGCCCTCCCCGGTTTATCCCCTCCTGCATGCTGCCTCTCTATATACTTTTTGTAATTAAGATTGCACAATCTCTCCCAGTGCCCAGCGCATTTTTGTTGCAGTCTGAGTATTGCTTCGTTATCTTCCCCGGTATTGCCTTCCTTTTTTAATGCTGCTTCTAGTTCTATTTCCACATCTTGTAGTTCCACTAAAATCCCTCCTTGTAGTCCCTTGGACTTAGCTATAGCTATCCCCCCACTACCACTTTGAAGGCTTCCCAGAGTGTGCCCGCCATATTTACACTGCCCGTGTTAATCTCAAAATAGCTTATTATTTCCTCTCTCAAATCCTCCATAAAAGTGATATCTTTCAGCGCTTCTGCTCTGAGGCGCCATGTCGGTATCCTTGCTCTTGGGGGTTGGTATTGCCATACCAGTATCAGTGGCGAGTGGTCCGAAAGGACTCTCACTTTATATTCTGTATGCGCTATTTCTGTCATTAGCTCCTGTGTGACAAACAAGTAGACCAGCCTGGTATGTAGATTTTGCGGCGCTGAGTAATGCGAGTACTGCCTGTCCTGTAGGTGGCGTGACCTCCATACGTCTTTGAACCCCAAGTCCGTTAACAATAACTGCAACGTCCTAGCAGTCTGAGTGGGTCTATCTATTTTACTATCTGATCTATCTATTTTCGGGTTTAGTGCAGAGTTAAATCCTCCCCAGATCACTGTCCCCCCTAGGCACATGCTGAGTTTATTATATAGAGTCCTAAAGTATGCCGCCGTATCCTGATTCGGGGAATATGTGTTTACAATGTATATTTCCTTGTTTTCCACCAGCCCTCTCATTATAACCATCCTCTCATCTGCCTCAACTGTAGATTGCAATAGCTTAAATGGACATGTGGTGCCACCCCTCTAGCGTAGGCGGAATATGTTGCGCCAACAACCGTCCCCCTCCACTTTTTCCAGATCACTTCCAGCTTTGCTTGTGTGAGGTGGGTCTCTTGTATCAAAGCTATATATATCTTCTGTCTACGCAGATACATCATAACCTTATTCCTTTTTAAATAGCTATTGAGCTCTCTCACATTCCAAGTAATTACTTTAAGGTCCCCCATAATGTATTAGGATCCCACTCCTCTCTCCTCAGATACAGTCCTTGTCTAGGTTTATCCCATTTTACATGTAGGCTCATTCTCCCATATAAACTTCCCCTTACTATAAACACTTCCACTTCACCCCCTCCCTCCCGCCCTCCTCTTTTTCCAACCCCAACACACTCCCCAACTTTTCCACTGCCTCCCCCTCTTCCCTCCTCCCCCCACCCCACCACACCCTTCAACCCTCTCTTATCTCTTCCCCTCCCCAACTGTTGCCCAGCTCCATCCCTGGATCTCAGGCACCCCCGCATCTAGCCCTTTTCCAGCTATTGGCGTACTCGCGGCTCAGCAGGGAGATAGCGCCCTAGTGGCGATCCTACTATTCAAACCCCTAGGGGTAGGGTGTCTTCAACTCGCTGCTCCTTTTTGGTCATCAAACTAAGCGTGCTTAATTTCACCCACTGTGTTTTACACATTCTATATTCTAGTCCAACGTGTTCAAATGTTCAAATGTCACATGTTACAATATCCAATTCTTATCTTTACTGGCCGCACCAATGTTAACTGTTCTGCTGTTTCTGCCCCCAGCCCCCCTCCCCCGCTCACTTCTTAACTTGCATGGCTGTTTTATCACTTATCGTGTTCCCCTCGGCCTTGCTCTTCATCTGGATCCAGACAGCCATGTGCGTCCAACCAC
Source organism: Ambystoma mexicanum (assembly GCF_040938575.1). Lineage (NCBI taxonomy): Eukaryota > Metazoa > Chordata > Amphibia > Caudata > Ambystomatidae > Ambystoma > Ambystoma mexicanum. The sequence goes on along the minus strand of NC_090930.1, from coordinate 491,283,037 downwards.
TTTGCCACTTCCTCCGGGGTGTCAAAGAAATGCGCTTTGCCTTTATGTAAAATCTTGAGATTTGTATGATAAAAGAGCATGTACTTAAATCCAGCTGTGCGCAGTCTCCAATTGATCACCACATAGCGATAACGCTGTCTCTGTACTAACATAGTGTAATCAGGGTACGCGGTGATAGTCGCTGACGCTCTTGTTATCGTTCCCCCTTTCTGGAAAAATTCCAGTATCTTCTCTCTGTCCCTGTAGTTCAGGATCTTTGCTATAATTGCTCTAGTGGGGGCTCCGGGTTGTGGTTTCCTCATCAGGGCCCTGTGCGCACGTTCAATTGTGAACCCTTGGGAAAGCTTGCTGGCTACTATTTCCTGTATAATCATGTTCTCCACATAGTCCGTGGGGTCTTGACCTCCCCCATTCGGCAGGCCGACCACACGTATGTTGTTGCGTCTCACTCTTCCCTCGGCCTCCTCCGCCCGGTTCTCCAGGTTGGCCACCTGCTGTTTCAGTATGTGGACGTCCTTGGCATTGTTTATGCTGGTTTCCGTGTTGGTTTTCATCGTGCTCTCTAGGCCACTCGTTCTCTCCGCAAGCGCTCTCACATCTTGTCTCAGCAAATTGACCTCAATCCCCACAGCATCTATCTTAGTTTCTAGTGCAGTCCTCAGGTCTGCCATCGCTATTCACCACGAGGTCTTCAACTCAGTGATAGCTGCCAAAATAAAGTGGTCTTCGCTCGATGGGGCCGCGTCTGCAGATGCAGTAACCGTCCCTTGTGTTGGAGTAGCGGGGGCCTGCTGCGACTTGGCAAAAATATGCATTGTGGGCTGTTTGCCCTTGGTTTAGCTTCCCTTTACAGACATTTTTCGCCCTGTTTTCACACCTGAATCCATTGTCCCAACTGTGAGCGGGTCTTGTGCTCCCCCGCCGCTGCTTTTCTGATCTCCTCTGTTATCAGGATCCAATCCTGCCTTGGGGCTTATGTGCTGCTTCAATGGCTGGTGGGCTAGGTGCTAGATGCTCTGGACTGAGAGCTTTGCGAGGCCCCCCTGCGCCCTGCCCAGGGATTTCCGTTCTACCCTTCACCTCTGCAGTAGCCCTAGTATTGCCTGGTCCCATACACACTCCTCTCCTTCGCAGGGCACTGGCCACCTTTGAATCTCGCTTCCGTGGTTTCTCCACTTTTATGTTCTGGATTTATGAGGGGTGCACCACTTCAATCTGCTCTGTCAGCCGCCTCTGTGTCTTCCACCACAGCTTAGCCCTATATCTCACAGGGGCTTTCCGTCTTGCAGTGCACTGTCTTTGCCTTCATTTACCCGGCACAACATTGCGCGCCTGTGTTGGTGGCGACTTTGCTGTGCATTATTGTTTTCACACCCGTGTCTTTTGTGCTTCTTTCAAGCCTTTCTTGTGTATTACTGCAGTGCTTCTTCACTGCTGGGGAGATGCTGCACTCGCGTTTATGCCAGCAATGTTTATGTACTAATGTTCCTTGCTGTCTGTGCGTCATAAAAGGCAGCTACCCAGTGTTCGCCCTCACCTCCTGTCTCCCATTACTGCCGCACGTCCTTTGTTCACAGTGCGTGTGTTGTGCTTGACATGCCAACGCTCCTCCTCCTCTGGATCTGCCCCCTGCCTCGGTTCCTGTGTCTGTCCCGAAAGCCTGACCTCTGGGTACTCCACACCTGTGTCCTGTGCCTGCGCTCGCACCTATGTGTCCGCCCCTCACTCTCAGTCGCCTGCAGCTCCCTCCCCGCGTCACTGCGGTCCGGGTGTTCCAGCAATGCACATCATTGCAAGGCAAGCTGGTTGTTGTCCCAGTTCGGTGGCGATCGCCACTCCAACGCTGCAACACTTCTCACTTTGGGCATGGTGCCAGCACTCGGGAGCTCCTTTGTCTGATGTTCGCTGCCATCTTGCGGCCAGTCTTTCGTCGGCCGTCGGAAGCTTCAATGTATCCTAGCTTCCATCCCTGATATACAATCTTCACGCGGACGAATGCGTCCGATTCAGCTACTATTCCCTTTTCTTTTCCTCCACGTTCCTTGTTGAAATACATGGTCAGGATGCATGCGCTTAGCCGGATCGTTTGTCGGAACCAGGAGCTCTTGAGTGAAGCAGCCTATTCCATGGCTGCCAAGCCACGCCCCGTGCCACATACTTCTTGTGATTTCTTGCATGTAGGAACTTTGTTCCCTCAGGTGATACAATGCTGGCCTCTATATATTTTCTAATCTCTTCATCTGTCAATTCTTTGGGTCCAAACCCTGACTCAACATCAATCATGATCTTCATTCCTAATGCTTTCTTTGCTGTCTTCTTGCACTGCGTAATTATTATCCTAATCACACATAATCCATACATTATCATCCCCAACACTGCTCCACGAAGCTGGAAGATTTTCACCATCCACTGCGGAACCCATGAGAAGATAGATGCAAACCAACTGTGATCTGCAATATCTTCTGTCTCATCTTCCATTTTGTTGTGCAGATTCATCAGCAACATTATGGCCTCTGTTAAGGTCCCATTCTCGTCATCGTGAGAAGGTATGAAAAAGCAACATGATAGCCTGATTTTTGCACCAGCTTCTCCATCCATTGTTGTGATCACATCAAGGACATATCTGTTCTGGAGGGACATCAATCTGATGGCACTCAATTCTTCCTTGATAGCATTAAATCCCTTTATCGTAGTGTTGATCGTCTGCAGGAGCCCCCAGCGAGTGATCTGTAACCACTTCGCATTCACCATCGTCTGGATCCCAGGCATAAAGATAGTTGTGAAAATTGAAGCAGTCTTGCTGAACAGTCTGTGCTCCTATGGAATAGCATCAAAAGCTTCTAATGATTTGGCAGAGAAATAATTCTCCCTCTTTGTTAGGTTGAGGAATTCAAGTGATCTTCTCCTCCTCAAATGGGCATCTGCTATTGGAAATTCACCAATGTTCAGGTCACTCTTCGGAATCACTAACGCTGGAGCATGGATAAGTACCAAGGAACGCGTACCTCCCCAATCCTTGGGCAGCTTCATGTAGGCTCTGGACCCACAAGCCCAATATCGAACCATCAGGACGGCTGCCCCTGCCCCCATACTGAAAACATCAACTATAGTCTTGCAACCTATGTTATCTCCCACATGCCTTCTAACTTTTCGTTGAAAGCACAGTGTTGCATTCACCAGTGGAATCACAAACATTGGGCCTGATTAATCTTCTACTAATGACAGCATCTTGGCATGTTTGGCCCATGACTTCAAACACTCATCCTTTACCTTTTGTACTTCTCGCACATATTCATTCTTAAATATATGAGCTGCACTTGACATCAATCCTTCTTCCCATCCTTTCTTGGAGTTCACTTGTCCATAGACTAGCATCAGAGTTCTTTCACAGCATCCAGGCTTCCAAGCTATCTCTGCTTTATCAGGACAATCCATTCTCTTCATCTCTGTCATGACCACCTCATCCTGTCCTGCCTTAGGGTACGTGAGACTCTTGCTCTTCCATGCAGGCTCTTTTTCCATCTGTGTAGTTTTGATATAATCATACTGGAATGGAAATGACCATTTAGATCTCCATCGTAGAGTGGCTCAAAGTGCTTGAAACTGTCCTTGAGTCATGCATGCAGCGAGATGGACAAGACATGTGGGGTGAAATATAACCACTGGATGCCAGAAATATAGAGGCCAGAGCCAAGTATGAGTGCTCACCGAAATATAAGTCCAGCACAGAAATGAGGTCCGACATAAGGCCTATGGAACCTAAATCATAAAGGAAAGAAAGTGGCCCTAAAATCCAAAAATGATAAGATGTGCACAATGCATTTCTGGAAGGAAAAGGAAGACTTGTGGCTGACAATCTATGGAGAGCTGCACTGACAGAGACAGAAACCGCAGTGCACAGTATCTTCAATGGGATACCAGAATTGTGCTGCAGGCAGCTAAAGTTAAACAGAGCAGTTCATGCGTAATAAATAAAAGAATGTCATTTTTGTTTTTTCCTCATCCAAATTGACAGCATGTGAAGAGAAATGCTTACTAGACCTTCACATTTGAACATGGTTTCTGCATATGGCCACCTTATATAGATATGGACAACTTGGAAGTGACATTTATATATATGCTGAAACTGTGTGCCTTATAAGATGTCATGCTAATGCATTTATGTATAAGTTTAAAAGGTCATGTATTCAGAAATGAAACTTAACTTCCCAGACCTTTCCCCTTGCTGCCCTGAACAGAGGGGCCTGGGTGTCATCATCAATCAAAGCCAGTAATTCACTATATAGAAAAAGATACAATGCTTTAGATGGAAAACACAGTGGAGAACTGATAAGCCATGTCTCATGTCTGTTCTGGCAGCACTGGTGACCTCCAGGTCACAAGTCTCATAAAAAGTCCATTAGTGACCATTAGGCATTGAAGGGGGAGGCGGAACCTAAACACAGACCAGTCCCTGCTAGGCACATGCCTAAAAAGAGAAATTAAACTTAAAAAACAGTGGCGGCAAAAGTGGAAGAGACTTGTGAAACTAAAGTTGATTAAAATGGGAGAAATACAGTTTATCGCATAACATGGGCAGCATACATGTCACAATGGTCATTCCAGGCCTTTATTAAAGGTGACCATCACCTCTTCTAACAATGCTAAAATGACTTTGGTGGGATAAACACAACTAAAGGTATTAATGAAAATGTAATGTGATTCCAAGAGAAGCGAAAGTTGGTGAAAGCATGCTGGTAATAATTCATATGACGACTGTAAAATGGCATATTTTTCAATTATATGGTTCCTGAGGAAATGAAGAAAAATGGATCATCAACCAATCCCTTTCGCGAGAATCATGACAAGATAGTGACATCATTTGCCCCATAAATAAGCCAGTTTTCATCAGAACTGGAGTTCTTCCACTAATTCCGAGATCCAACCTGCTGCCGAAATCTGGCGAGAAACATCCCAGCAGAGAGGCCTAAATCTTGCATTGGAGACAGGAGCCAGGAGACATAGAAGATGACTGGGACCCCTTGGAGGAAAGAGAGGAGACCCCTGACTGACCCCCTTGCATTCCCAGTGGTGCCCTGATGCTCCCTGATGCCCAGTTCCAGGCCTCTCCTGTAAGTAGAACTACCCCAAAGCCATACATTGTATAGGCCCTAAATTATTCCTGCATTGTTTTAGTTACTTCCCCATTGAAAATATCCTGTTTGTCTGTGTAGATCCCTGGCATATTTATCAAAGTAAATCAATTAATTCCCCTATTGAATTCACAGGATCTGTATTGTTGGCATTCAAAACCAACACTCTTTTCCCATTGTGTTTTGAACTGGTATGAACATAAAGAACTGCCAAAAGAATTAATCCCAAACCCTGCTCAGAATTGTGAAGCCTGGCAGTGCATTTGCATATGTAAGGTGCAAAATGAAATTGCCCGTTTGTATCCATTGTGTTCTGACCAAAAACCCCAAAGCCCTACCTGTTCTTTATGGGTGTGGCAAAATTAATTTCCCCATTTGTTTTTCTCTCTCATATTTCATCTGGGATTCTGATCCCAAAACCAAATTTCCCATTTACATTTTTTTCTTTCACATTGCATCTATGCTAAAACTCAAAAAACGATTTCCCAATTGATTCTGCTCTGACCAGAACCACAAAGCCCTGCCTGTTCTGGTTAGCTGTAGCAAAAAAAAGAAATTCTCCTTGCTTTTCACTCTATCACATTGCAGCTGTGTTTATATCCCAAAACCAATTTTCCCATTGTGCGCTGACAAAACCCCCAAAGCCCTACCTGTTCTTTTTAGGTGTGGCAAAACAAATATCCCCATTTGTTTTTATTTCTCATATTGCATCTGTTCTTAACACTCAAAATCCTATTTTCCCATTGTGTTCCCACTCCATGCCACTGTTTTCCATTCAAAGGAGTCAAGTCTAATTGATATTTGGAGGGTGAGGGTTGCTGGGGGAAAGGTGTCATAAAATTGTGTTTTAAATCAGAAATCACTGTGTATTGAGTTGTTATTTTCTTGTGTTGGTGGGTGATTTAAAAGGAAACAATTGTAACTGCATTTCTCTGTGTTGGTGCTATACGGAAGTCATTATTTTCTTGTGTTGCCACAGCGTTGGTGGCAGATGTAATCTTGTCGCCAAAATTTGATTTAAATATATTAATAATAAATATATTCTTAATACACACCTGCCTGGTTCCTAGTCCATTGTGGCACTGGTTATTTGTTGGGGTTGTGTGCGAGACAGGTTGGATGCCTTACCAAAGTGAACCAATTAAAATCATATTGATTTGTTGTGCGCCACATCCATTGGGGGAAAGTCACTCCCTGAGTTGAGTGCGACCGCGTAATAAACAGCAACAAAACTGAGGCCTCATCCAGGATTGGTAGAGAGTTTTCACTTGTGAAAATGCAGTAGCAGCAGACTATTCATTGAAGGTGCATTGCACTTCAGTGTATGCAGAGTTGTGTTACACAGTGAAGGTGCCATCCAGACCTATACCCTGTGTTTCAGGGCGGTGTGTGTAAATAAAATCATTCATTGATTCTCATTGTGAAAACAAACTAAGCAGGAACAGGGTGGATATTTTGCCCTTGCATAGAGAGCATGTTAGGTGCAGAACACATTTCATAATGAGCACTGTAGAAATCAATATGGCCAGGAAGCACCTTCTATCCAAATTGTTTAGTAAGGGTGAATGGGTAGAACAGGAGCACGAAATGTGGCAATCTTGAATGATGCAGGAGGGTACCTCTGTAATTGTAGATGTGTGGCAGGATAATGGGCTGTTTCATCAAGCCCTGAAAGACTTTTATATGCCACAGACCACCAGAGATGAGAAAATTAAAATGGCTCAGCTCAAAGCATATATGTACTTCCATATGATGATCATGGAAGAAAGATACCAGGAGAGTGTAGCCTCTGTGTGAAACCAATGTGAGCTTTTGAATCATGCACAGAGAGAATTAAAGCAATTAGGTGAAAAAGCGCAACAGAGCCAAAATTCAGAATGAAAATTATTAAACATTATTCAGCAGCTAAAAGACAGGTTAGTGACACAGCAGCGAGTGAATTTAGCACGAGAATCTGAAGTTTCTGCACTGAAAGAGGAATGTCAGGAAGGTGTTGAAAATTTGAGAAAGTCAGCAAAAATTAAGTGAGCAAGTGGTGCACAACAGAGCCTGTTTAGAGGAAATGTACGCATTTCAAATGCAGATTAAGCAAATGAAAAATGAGAATGGCCAGTTATCATTAGGGTTGTCAATTCCCAGGCGAAATTCGATTAGATGCGCCAAAGTCTAAGAACCCTGAAACAGCAGAGTGAGCATTTCAGCAAGAGAATAGCAAATTGTGTCAAGAGAAAAGCGCCCTGTGTCAGGAAGTGTGCCAGTTAAGGAAGGAGATGGTGCAAAGGGAGTTATGTTCTCAGGAACTGACTGACATGAGGATAGAAAAGGAAACATTTGGGACATGTAAGACATGCAGAGTTTGACCTAGAGCAGGCAACACAGGCCATAAATGCACAACGGGAGGAGATTAGTCTCCTGCAAAAGAAGAGATCTGAGTATGCCCAGATAATACAAGCCTCATAGACCGAAACTTTGTCCCTTTGTGAGGAGAACAAGGACTAAATTACCAAGTCGTGGCACAAAACAAAGTAATTAAAGCTACTCAAACCCTACTAGAAGAGCTGAAAACTCAGGTCTCTATATATCACCAAGAGATAGGGGCTGAGAAGAACAAATCTGAGGGATTGGAGAAGGAAATGGCTGGATACAAACAGGCTTTGAGGCACCCTGAACAGTTAGAATATGGAAAGGCACTATCTGATCACAGAGTGATGTCCTCTTTACCAGGGAGCTCAAGCCAACTCACCACATTATATGCACAGGATGCTGCTAACCTCATGTCTGCCAGTTTGCAAGAACAGGGAAACAAGAGGCAGCTGGACTCAATCAGGCCTAGTCTAACTGAGCCAGAAGGCCAGTCCTTTTCTGAAATTGACGGATATTCATCTTTATCCAGATTTAATAATACCCTAGAAGGTACTCCTGACCAGGTCAGTTCCTATGATGAGAAGATCAGGGAGTTAGACTGGCAGAAACATAAGTTAGAAAGGGACCACCTGGTCCGCTTTGCAGACAGAGAAGAACCAGAGTCCAGGCCTCAAAAGAGTATTTTAAAAACCTTCACTCATTCAGGGAGGTGGGTGGAATTCTCCACCATACCCGGAAGAAGGAAAGAGGAAGATGAGTACTCCCCCGTGTGAAAAGGGGAGCCCAAGGTAAATGACCCACAGAGTGAGCAACACCACAGGGGACAAGAGACCAGACCTGGGAGGGATTCCTAGTCTCATAGAGGTAGGGAGCGCCTAGAGGACAGGGAGTGGACCACCAATAGAAGCAGCTCTGAGTCAGAGGGCGAGTGGACTCAGGTGCAGCAGAAAAAGAAGGCTGCCAAACAGAAGAGAGGTAATTTTAAAGACCCAATTTGGCAAATGAAAGCCGCCAGGAGCTTTATGACACCGAATCACAAGAATGCCAAATTCTCAGTGTGAGAGCATCCAGAGCTGTATGACCAGATGATGATGTTGTTTGGCATCAAAAATCACAATTCCATGGAGTTTGTTAAATGGAAATTCACCCTGGAATGCTCCAGCTTCTTTGCAGGGCTGGAGGATCAAGGTCACCAAAGATGGTCCACCTATAAGGCGGCCATCTTAAAGCATTTCTCTGTTCACCAGACTGCTCATGAGGCCTGCAAGGCAGCCTACAACCTGCAGTGTGGAGAAGACCAAGCACCTAGAGAGTTTGTGCAAGAGCTGAAGCGGGCATTTGCCCAAACCTCTAGATGGGTGCGCACAAATAGCCGGGAGTTCATTAATACTAATTCCCACACACTCCCGAAATATATTATGACTCAACTGGTTGGGGACTTCCATGACCGTAGGACCCTGGATTGGATGGTGGAACAGGCCACGCAGATTTATGCCCAAAAGCCATCTGAGAACAAAAATAACCCCCAAAATCCCAAACTGTCAAACACCCCAGCTGCTGCAGAGGTGGCAGAGGTGAAAAATACCCCCATTTTGGACTTGGAAAATGGAGGGCTAAATTACTCCTCCCTCTAATAAGCAGAATGAGAGGCAGAGGAGACCCTCTGATCCAAAACAATCAATCAGGTGGTAGACAGGTAGGGTATCCAACCAACTCTCCACCTGACCCTGCCACGTATATTATCCCTAGGTACAAGGTCAACAGACCCATCTTGCGGTATGTATGGACTCCCCTGGCACAAGGGGGGGTCCAATCAGATAATTACTGCCTCAGAAAACCTCCCTCAAAACTTCCCTCAAAACGTCCCTCAGAACTACCCTCAGGAGGGAAGAAATACTCCACCCTCCAACTTAACCTTCTTTCCCAGATACCCTCCAAACCCTAATTTCCTGAACTATCCTCCTCTATCCCTGCTTTCAGGACAATAGATTCCCAAATCGAGGAGAAGGCAGACCAAGGATGTAGGGTTATCAGGGAAACCCTAATTTTTATTTTCAAATTTGTTTATTGGCATTTGTTATTTAATACAGTTACAGGACAATAAATGCCCGTGATTAAAGGATAATGAGCGTTTCATCATAAAACATTAACAATGAACATTACAACATTAACTATCTCCCAGTGTTCTTTCCATTAGGCAATTGACATTTGGTGGATCCGGGGGGGTCCCGGCTGGTCCGGAGGAGGGGGAAAAGGGAGGGCTGTGCCTGTGAGGGCCCAGTATGGTAGCGGCCTGCTAGACTTAGGTTCTGCTGATTCGGTTCGTAGTTCCGCCTTGGGTGGGTTTGTCCCGGTTCACGGGGGCTTGTCGTCTGAGGGGTAAAACAGGGGGCCTGTGAGTTCCTTTCAGGCCTCCAGGGTCTTGCTCGAGTCATCTGTAGATCTCGCTACACTGCCCTCCCAGGCCGTTGTTTCTGCTCTTACCCATCGCTTCAGTTCTTTGTGCCAAATTTTTTGTTGGGGCCCAGCTGTTTTCTTCCAGGACATTGCAATTGTCCTCTTTGCGAGTATACACATAATGTCCATTATTCTGGCAAGGTGCTTAAGTTTGGCCGGTCTAGTGTATGTGCCCAGTAGGCATTCCTCTGGGGTCCATTTATACCTGGTCACCCCAAGGTTGTCGCTTGTCTGCTGTATGTCGGTCCACAGGGACTGCGTCTTAGTGCACGACCAGAACATATGGATTAAGTCCGCCTTGTCCATTACGCACCATGTACAATTAGAGTGCGGCAGTTTGTTGAACTTTGCAAGTCTGGATGGGGTTAAGTACGTTCAGTGAAGCAGGTTGAGTTGTATTTGACGAAATCTATGGTTTCTAGAGACAGTTTTGGGAAATGTCAAAGCCCTCTCCCATGCTCCATCAGTAATTTCTCGGCCCATGTCCGCTTCCCATTTGCTTTTTAAATCGGCACTCCGTGGGTTCGGTACGTCACTTAGATGGCCATAGATCTGAGAAACCGGCTTCCAACCTTCCCCTAAGGCATACAATAGTGTAATCAGGGGGTTTGATTCCGGCTCCTCCGGCCATGTCGCCCACTTGATTCGTGCTGTGGTTCTCATCCTTTGATATCACAGGAACTGGCCTACGTGGACACCATCCATTTCCTGAAGTGTTTCAAAATCTTTAAAAGCCCCATCTACATACAGGTCCCCCCATGAGTATATCCCTTTCATTTCCCAGTGTCTGAGGTGATGTAAATCCCCTATAGATCCGCATAGGTCCGATATCAGAGGAATGTCCGGGGAGTACTGGCGCCTAGCACAGATAAGGGTTTCTGTCCTGCGCCAAATGTTTCGTCCCAGGGTGGCCATGAAGGGGGCATCACGCATCAGGTGAGTGGGAGCCCAGATAAGTTCTCTCATATGCAACGGGGAACTAAAGACTGCAGCAGTGGCATCTCAGATGTGGCTTCATCTGCTAGCCATTTGGTGACAAAACTGAGCTGTGCAGCCAGATAATATTTTTCGAAGTTTGGGAGTTGGATTCCTCCTTGGGTGTATGGTAGCATCAGGGTGGTGAGTGCTATCTTGCATCTCCATTTCCCCCACAGGAAATCTCGAAGTATCTTCTCTAACAGGCGGAAGAAAGGCGCATTGATGTAGAAATGTATATTTTGGAACCCATATAAGAATCTAGGAAGGACAATCATTTTAACTATTGCGGCTCTACCCATCATGGATAGGGGGAGTTTTGCCCAGAAGTTCATGGATTTCCTCAAGACAGGGATAGCAGACTTCGTGTTGTGGTCGTGCATTAGTGTAGGGGTATGCATTATGTGTATCCCTAAATATTTGAATGAGGTCAGCTCCCATTGTATTCCTACCACAGGTAGTTCTGTTGCATCTTGCGTCTTGAGGCCTGCCAGAGGGAATAGGCTAGACTTTGCCCTGCTAAATTGTATACCCGAAAACTTTGCAAAGTTGTCTAAGACGTCCAGCACCGTGGGTACATTGATATGTGGGTCTCTGATATACAATAATACGTCATCTGCGTAGAGAGATATAATATGGTCTATTCCTCCAAGCCGTATCCCGGCGTCAAAAAATTGTTTTCGAAAATATATAGCAATAGGTTCCAGTCCTAATACATAAAGCATGGGGAAGAGTCGGCATCCCTGTCTAGTGCCCCTACATATGTCCCAGGTCTAAGATATGTGTTTACCTGTTTTTACTCTGGCCCTAGGCTTGGTGTAAAGTATCTTAATCCACCTGATAAACCCCGGGCTGAAACCAAAACCCTCTAGAACCGCCACCAGCCACTCCCAAAATATAGAATCAAACGCCTTGATGGCATCGAGGGACAACAGTGCATAAGTCTCTGTGGTAGCCTCCGTCTGAGCAATAATCTGTTGTACTCTCTGCAGGTTCATGGTCGTGTTCCGGCCTGGTATGAAGCCACACTGATCTTCATGCACTATATCCCCTATTTCTTTAGCCAGCCTATTCGCTAGTACCGTTGTTAGTATTTTCACATCATAATTAAGCATGGCTATCGGGCGATAGGAGTCGCATTTGTCGGCAGGCTTGTTGGGCTTAATGATCGGAATCAGCAGGGTCTCCCTCATACTGTCAGGTAATATCCCTCTCTCATATGCTTCCTGAAAGACCTTGTGTAGCAGGGGCGTCAGGGAGGTCTCGTAAGCCTTATAGAACTCAGTGGGTAGCCCATCACTCCCAGGGGTCTTGCCGGTGGCCAGTGACTTAATAGCCTCCGTTATGTCCTCTGTTGTAATATCTGCATCTAGGGCTTCGGTCTGCTCAGGGGTCATTTTAGGGAGTCCAACTTCCTCCAGGGTGTCTATGATTTGATCTCGGGGAACCTGGTTCTTGTGAGAATAGAGGTGTTCATAGAAGCCCTTGAAGGTTTCATTTATGTCTTGCTGTGTCTGCGCTACCTTGCCATCTTCAGCCTGTATCATGGTGATCGTATGTCTAGGGTGTTCTTTCCTACATAGCCAGGCCAGCATTCTACCTGGTTTATCGGCTTCTATGTGCGTTCTGTTAGTTTTGGTAACATAGTCAAATTTAGCTAGTCTATCCCATGATGAGGTGCATTTAGCTCTGAGTGTTTTGAGGTTATCTTCTCTTTGGTGGGTGTTCACCTGGGCTGCTTCAAGTTGCTCTACCTGTCGTTCCCACTGATCTAGTTCACCCCTTAATTGTTTCCTAATGCCCCCAGCCTTCGTAATGATCTCCCCCCTCACCACTACTTTTAGGGCGTCCCAGATCGTGCTTAGGTGGGGAACGCTACCAGTGTTCCTTTCAATAAAGCTGTCTATAAATTCCTGCAGTTCTTCCTTGAACGCCGGGTCACCTAGGGCGTCCTCCGGCATTCTCCACATAGGGATAGGGGGTCTGGGGCCAGCTTGATTCCATTCTATTAGGAGCGGCGAGTGGTCAGAAATGGATCTTCCTAAGTGTTGTGCTTCTTCTAGTTGTGACAGGTGCTCTTTGCCTATAAAGATATAATCTATCCTCGTGTGAAGATCATGCGGGGAGGAGAAGTATGTGTAACCTCGAAGGTTAGGATGTCGTTCTCTCCAGGTGTCAGCCAGGTTCAATCTGTCTGTTAACAAGGCCAGGGCTGTTGTTGCTGTTGAGGGGCCTTTTGGGTGAGGCTGGGACCTGTCAAGTTTCATATCGTGGACACAATTAAAGTCTCCCCCCCAGAAAAAGATACCGTGTCTGTATGGTGCGATTTTGGCATACATAGAGTTCAAGTGTGCCGGAAAATTGGTATTGGGGAGGTAAGAGTTTACTATGCATATCTCTTCTTGTTCCAGTCAACCCCACAATATTACGTACCTGCCCTCAGGGTCAGTCTCAGAGCTGATTAATTGGAATGGGAGTTGGGGATGGATCCAAGTGTAAACTCCTCTTGCATATCTGGAGTAAGTAGTACTCACACCTTGTCCTCCCCAATGTTCCCCCAGTCTGGCCAGGGAGTCCGCCGTGCAGTGTGTCTCTTGTAACAGCGCAATTTGCACTCTTTTCCTGTTCAAATAGGACTTGATTCTGTTCTGACGTAAGTAGGATCCCAGGCCCCTCACATTCCAGGACAATATCTTTATTTTAACCTTAGATGCCATATCAGGTCAAACAAACTATCTCTGGTTCAGTCCGGCACCCATCGGTGTCTGCAGTAGGTTCGTCCAACCTCAGCCTTCTCCCCTCCTGTCCACTTTCCTCAGTATCTTTTGGTTCACTTCTAGGAGATTTTTTAACTTGAGTAACTCCCATTGTCTTGAATGGGGAAAAAAAGAAAACAAACCAACCACCTTGACCAATCCTGGCAGTTGCTTTCAACTTGCAATGCTCAGGGGGTCTTGCGCCTTCCAGGCCACAACAGACGAAACAACTCAAACTGTCCCTAGCAGTTGCTTTTAACGTGCAGCGCTCAGGGGATCCCGAGCCTTCCAGGCCACTCCTGGCCTTCCGGATCAGGTTGTGAGTAAGCAAACTGCCTACTCAGTTTTCTGTGGGGTGGGTGGCTTTTTTTTCCCCTGCTCGTGTGTTCCTCCGAGCTCTTGTCCGATTTAGCTTGGTTCTCATTAAAACTCTGCTGTAGTGTATTTGTCTGCTGTCTGTCTTCATGTGGGAGAAGCCATTTTCTTTTCGCCTCGTAGCTGACGTGCGGTCAGCCCTGGTCTAATCTTAGTGGATCCTCCTTGTCATCGGCCAGGTTATTATGTTCGAGCCACATGTTTGCTGCTGCTGGGGATTCTAGGAATACTGCTTTTCCTTTGTAGAGGATCTTAAGGCGTGACGGGTAGAGAAGCATATATTTTAGATTGAGTTTCTTCAGTCTGGCTTTGATTGGAATGAAGGAGTTCCTCGCCCGCTGCACTATAGGGGTATAATCGGGGTATATAACTATTGCCGAATCTTTTCTCTTGATCTCACCCCCTTCTCTGGAGTACCGCAGTATTGTTTCCCGGTCCCGGAAATTTAGGATTTTAGCAATAATTGGACGTGGGTGTGATCCGGGTGGGGGCGCTTCGGGAGGGATCTGTGGGCCCTTTCTACAGAGAAACCCTGGGAGAGACTTCCCGGTCCAATTTCCTGTAGCAGCAATGTTTCGATAAAGTCTGTCGGGTCTGGGCCTTCCAAATCTTCAGGGACCCCCAGTATGCGAATGTTATTTCGGCGGGCACGACCTTCTGCCTCCTCAGAGCGCGCCTCCAGCCTTGCCACTTTCTGTTCCAGGTCATGGACCGTTATCTCGAGATCTCGAGTACTATCCACATTATCCTGCAGGGCGGTTTTCGTCACCGTGACTCTTTCAGTTAGATTGCGGGCGTCCTGGCGCATGAGTTGTATATCCGATTTCATCTCTTCCATCCTCCCTTCGAGAGATGTGCGGAGGGCCGCTATTGCTTGCAAAACTTAAGTGCGTCGAAGGTCCTCACCCTGTTGGGACGGTTCTGCAGGGGTTTCCTGGTCCTGTTGTGGTTGACTTGGAGGCCTGATTGTGGTGAAGGAGTCCATTGTGACCAACTTCGGTTTACTTTTGGGGGGAGGCATTTCTTGTTTCTGGGTCAGGTCTGTTCGACGTGCGGATCTCGCCTGCGGCCTCTATTTCGTGTTTCAGTGCTTCCCGCACCAGGTACGACCCTTTAGACGGGGTCCGCTAGCAAATCGAAGTTAGGCAGTTCAGGTGCACCAATAATCGCCCCCACCAGCCGCACTTATTTGCAGGTCAATTGTTTGGGGATGTGCCCCTCGCAAATCTGGCTGTTGACCTGGCTAGGTGTGGTTCTCAGCAGTTTGTTGGTCTCTGGATCCTGTCCCACCACTACAGATATAATGGTTGGGGGGTCTCCCAGGAGGTCCCTTCCCACAGCTTTAGTCGGTCCCTGCTTCTGGGATATGTCTTCTGTGCCCCACCGGTTAACCTGATGTTGCCACGTTTACCTAGTGAGTGCTGTTTCTGTTTGTTGGTAGATAGCGGGGAGGGTGACGTCCCTTAATGGCACTCGGACCCTTTTTGGTTTGGATCTGGACTCCAGGACTTTGCGGTTGCAGCCGGACGGGTTAGTCCTCAAATATCTTGGCGTGGGCAACCGGGGCCCACTACCTGCTGCAGGCCCCCCCTAGCATCTTAGCTGTAATCTCCCCGGTTCCTGGGGGCCTTTGTGCGTTGTGTGAGCTCCACCCCCCTGCTGGGGGCCCCCCAGCCCGTGTTCGTGGGACGAGCGGATCAGCTCTCCGGCCCACCGGTCACATCAGTCACATGGGGTGCCCAATGGGTGCTGCTCCTGTCTACTGCTGGATTGCAGGGAGGACGGCTTCCCCCAACTGCGCTCGGCCCCGTCTGGGCCGGATCTGGGCTCCGCGGCTGCAGCTGGGCGGGGTAGTCCACGAATGCCTTGGTGTGGGCAGCCGGGGTCCACCGCCCGCTACAGGGCCTTCCCAGCGTCTGAGCTGCAGTCACCCCGGTTGGGGGCGTTGCGTTGCGTGAGCTCCCCTCCTCACTGGGGTCCTCCAGCCCGTGTCCGTGGGCCCACCGGTCCAACAGGATGCCTCGCTCGCGTGGGGGGGGGGCCGCTTCTTCTCTGCTTTGATGCACCCTCGACGTCTCAGGACGCTTCGCCGCCTCACCTTCTGTTCGCCCCGCCGTTGCTGGTGTCTTCTCCCCGCTCTGTGCACCAGCGCGGCGGGCTGGGAATCCCGCTTCTTAGACGTCCGGCGCTTCCCGTATCTCTTCTACCCGGAGTTCTGCTTCGGATTTCGGCAGTGCCCCGGTGCTCCTCGGGTCCCGCAGTCTTCCAGCGCTTCAGTATGGATCGGGCAGCGGGCGGGAGGCAAACGATTCGCCTTATCCGTTCCGCGACGTCAAGTGTCCCAGGGGTGCGCAGACGCTTCGTGTTAGTCGGACGGCGTCGCCATCTTGCTGGTCGCAGGGGCTTGACTTCGTCTCACCCGTTTATACTCTTTTCTGGTCCGATTCACCACGAGAGCAGAGTCGAGTGTAGGAAAATAGTCCCTCTTTGTGAAAGGATGATTTATGTTGTCCAGCATACGGTTTTAAAGCAATATTCTAAACTACTTCAGGATCACGGACCGGAGCTCAACTGGAGTCTGTCTTCACAGCATGCGTGCTAGCCACGCCCCCTCAGGGAAACCCTAAATACCCAAGCTACTCTGGGAGAAGGAACAGCTACCCTTTCTGAGAGGAGCAAAGGTACAAGTCTAGACCCTCATACCAACCAGAAGGGCTATCTCAACTGGAGTGCCAGGTCGAAAATTTGCATAAGACCTGGGTGGCATATTGAGGGCTCAGCATGGCCCTCAAATGGAAATTGTTGCCTAGAACAGAGCAACACCTGGGTCTGGTGCCCCAGAGGAATGACGGGATGAAAAACCTGATAACCCACAGGTTACTGAGGAGGGGGCTCGGGTGAGGGGAAATGCAAAGCCATAGAAGAAGCTTCCTTTCCCACCAGGGAAAAACCCCTGGAAACCTCTGAACCTGAGCACAAATCTCCTACCCCCAAACAAGCTGGAACCTAGGGAACATAGGGTAAGTAGGAGTAATCAAGAGCCAAAGAAAACCCACGTTGTGGACAAAGTCTGTATCATCACGTTTCAAGGGGAGGAATCCCTGGAGAATTCAGGGAAGAAAGTCTTCTCTTTCAGCGATGGAGGGATCCCTCCCAAGGACAAATAAGTCCCAAAAGACGCTAACGTAGACTGGGTAAGTATGGAAACTGACCCAGAGCAACCAATTCTTAAACCCCAACAATGCCACACAGATGACCCTGAAAGCAATGAGGCATCCTCCTCCCAAACAGGTTCTGGAAACTGTCTCCAGGAAAAGGGGGCAACAAAGAATCGGAGGAAAAAGGGGACTTGCCCAGCCTGTTTGTTGCTGGGTGTATAATCTTCTTTACAGATTCCCAGACTCCGACACAGAAAACTGTCCAAGATAACAGTGTTCAAAATAAAAATAAAAAATAACTGCCAAGCTGGCACAAAATGCACATTTGCTTTGTCCCCTTGAGGAGAGGGATGGGAGATTGTATGCCTCTGTCAAGGTACATGGTCAATGTGGATACTGGATCTCAAGCCACCCTCTTGTCCAAAAAGGCCTTTGACCAAATGAATTGAGGAAGGGGGCAGAGTCACCAAAATCCCCCCACACCTCTTCATGGACAATCCAAAACTTACATGGAAATTATATTTGCGTCAAAGGGACTGTGGATCTGGAGATCAAAATTGGGTGACATAGGGTGAAACACCTGGTGATAGTCATCACTCCAGAGTGCACACCCTGTCTACTAGGGAATGACCTCCTCTGATTGACTGTGTGAACAAGGTCCTCTGGACTCAGACTAACCGGCCAAACAAAGTACCAACTACGTGAGTTTAAATGGCACATGCCACATGATTGAATGATGGTCTGACCAAATAGAATTTCACTTTAGGAACAATCAAGTCCCCAACATCACAGTTATCACGGTAGGAGAACAAGCTGGTGATGGGAATCCGTCCCATTTTTTAAAATTAACCAGCCTTCCAGTTTTAAGTGGCATTCCACACTGGAAGGTAATACTCTGAACCTTTATCTGATACACAAAAGAAAATCCAAATCCCATGACAAAAGGTGATGAAAAACCAGCTCAAAGCTTGACTGGCATCCAGAAAAAGGGTGAACAGCTGTTAAATAAATGGGTCCACATGTCAAGAATGCCCCTTCCCTACATCGATCAGGGACTGGCCCAGATCCAAGGGTCAAAGGTGTATACCCGTGGATCTGGGACAGTACCCGTGAGTAGGGAAGACCAGTACAAGCTTGTCTATACCTTTGGGGGCAGCAATACACATGGACCTGAACCCCCTTTGGATACATAAACTCTGGCAACGAATTTAACATCTTCCTGCATAGGGCCATGCCAGACTTGGGTGAAAGGGGAAACCTAGCCTATTTAGACGATGTGTTAATCAAGAGCTCAACTGTGGAGGAACATGTAGCTGAAATACGCTATGTTCTGACCCAGTTGCAGAAAACCAAAGCGAAACTGTCCTTTCAGAAGGCACGGTGGTATATGACTCGCGTGAACCTCGTAGGGCATGAAATCACCCCGGAGGGTCTCAGTCCGAGGTGAAAAAGGAAGATGCCTTGTTGAAATGAAAAGACCCTACGACTCTGCGTGAACTACAAAGCCTTCTTGGACTCACTAATTATACTCGAAAATTCATAGAGGACTACGCAGAGGTCACGCGACCCTTGGTCCATTTATTAAAGGCCTGGGTCAAGTGGGAGTGGAGTCCAGAACAATCTAAGGCAGTGAAACAACTAAATAGAAGGCTTTCAAATGAGTTGTTCTTGGAGACAGGATTCTCAAATACTTGCTTAACATCAGTATTATACCAAAAGCATGACAAGGTCATCAAAGTAATCTCATACGCAAGCAAGACTTTGTCCTCTGTGGAGGAAAAATTCAACGATTGCGAAAAGGCACTCCTGGCAACGGTGTGAGCCTTGAAGAATTACCTCCCGTTCATCCAGGCGGAGCACATAATTGTCAAGACTCCTCACCAGCCCTTGCAATATCTCCAAAGTGACCGAATCTGAGCAGGGAAGATGAGTAATTTCAGAATTACTTCCTGGATTCTGTTCATGCAAGGCTTTCCTGTGGAGGTCAGATATGGCCAAAACAAGAAGTGTCCCCTAGCGCAAGGTTTGGCTAACTTGCATGACTGTGCTCAAGAAAACTGTCTTGAGGACAAAAGTCTAAAGACCCAAGACAACATGGAGCCGTACCTTTCTTCTCCGTACAATGTCTATGAGGAAGACACGTGCAAGTGGATACCCACAGTTTATGTGAATGGGTGCTCCGACCATGTTGATATTCACAGGGAAAAATAACTAGTGGCTGGTGTTAGGAATGTCTGGGTGAAGGATTCCCCAAATGTATATGCACAGGGGCATATACAGACTCTTATTGCATTTAATTATACATGTTCAACACCGATTCCTTTTCATAAAGGACAAATTCAATTAATTGTTACAATTATTTCTTCTTTTATTTTATTTTGTAGAAATCATCAAGGTATATAAAGACAATATACATACAAATGTCAATCATTTCATGCCCATTCAAAACCAGTCATACTTGTGCAAATCGCACAATAACAACAATTAATCGAAAACGAAGGTCATACAATTAGACCTTAAATGCAGGATATTATTTGTTGTCCCTAAATGCATCTGTGATGCATATATCATCTTGTTGTTCTGATATAGTCAATTGCCACAAGCATTTATACAAAATAAACAAATTGAGATCCTAAAGGAACTTGAGCTAGTACAATGACAACTCGAGTTTCAGGCAGGGTATATGGTATAATTTTCCTACCACAGCCATCCTCAGGACATAGAAACTTTTCAGATCACATTTGTGTGGGTTAAACAGTTTGGCCAATAACTTCTCTGCCTTGTCTGTATAAAATGGAAATGAAATTTCTCCATCAGTACAATAATAACAAACAATTTTTCCAAGCATATAACCAAATATATCCAATGTTTCCATATTTGTCTTTGGCCCTCATTACGACCCTGGCGGAAATTGACTGACCGGACCGCAACAGCGTAAATAGCGTTTCCGCCATAGCACGAAGGAGCAAAGTGCGGCCAATCACGACCCATCGGGCACGAGCATTACGCCATGGCGGAATCCGAAAGGCTGCGATGGCGGAAATGACCCCAAAACGGCCCTTACCGCCGCCGTACGCTGCACCAGGTGCAATACCGCCACCCATCTTAGCGGTCACCGTAATGAGCGGTCACCGTAACGAGCGTGCACCGCAAATTACGGCCACCGTAAATATACGGAAACGGAAGTAAAAGCATGTGGCCGGAACGGGAAACAGCACGCCGCACAACTATAAAATCCGAATCCCAACACAACCATAAAAAATCCGACCCTGACACACATCCCAACCCGTTAGCAACCCCAGTTAAAAAAATAAATATGGGAAAGGTAGCCAAGAAAGCGTGTGACCGCAAGCGGCAGGTACACTTCTCCCGAGAGGAACTGACCGTGCTCACCGAGACCCTACAGGAAAATTCCGCCGTCGTCTTCTCCAGTCAAATGACCAGGACGGCCCTTGCCAACAAGAAGGCCATATGGGTCCTGGTGGCACAGCGCGTAAGTGCGGTGGGGACAACACCCCGCACGCCACAGCAATGTCGCAAGCGGTGGGACGACCTGCGGATCCGCGTACGCAGCATACTTTCTGCGAACAGGAACATCGCCACAGCTACCGGGGGGGGTTCAGAGTCGCCCATCAAGTTGACCCCCTGGGAGGAAATCTGCGCCTCCACCATAGGAATGGAGAGCATAGAGGGAGTCGGAGGGATGGAGAAAGGAGTGCCGACATCCGGAGAATCAGGTAGGTTGGCCAAGAGAAACAATGCGAAATCCACAAACCACGAACATGTGCAGTACCATGTGACCCCATAGTGCAATACATACTTAGCCCTGACAGCGCCCTCTAAAAGTCAGAATGAACAAACAAATCAATCAAGAAGCCATAAACAACCCCTACATGTGCAGCATGCACCCCCTAACTGCAGGCAGCCAAATGAATGCATCCTCAATCCACACGAAAATGAGACCACCTCCAAGGCCCAGTCCCAAATCAGCCTCATGTACCACCCCAATGCATTTGATACGTTGCCATTCCAAATCCGACAGACCCATAACTAACGCTCGCCCCTCTTTACTCCACCACAGGGTCCGATACCAACGACGAGCTGCAGGACACCCCTACCAGCACGCCTGCAAAGAGGGCCAGGACCAACGTCCCAAGAGCCTCCACCTCAGGTGCAAGGATCAAGACACGGCAGCAGCAGGAATCAAGTGGCAGCACACTGGAGGGGACTGCAACAGGCACCCCAGCAGCCAGCAAGTCCACAACCCCAGCACCACAGGTCCCCCCAAAGAACGTATCTGATGGCACTGCCTCTGGTGGTAGCAGCACCATAGGTGACACAGCTGTCATGCCAGCATGCTCCGACACGGAAAACAGTGCTGGCGACGTAGGTACCATCCATGACCTTTCCCAATCCCCCTGCATGTTCCATCCCCTACACCATGACGAAACCACGCAGGGGCACCCTGAAGACGACGACTGGCCAACCCCCACAAGTCCTGTGCCAAGGCAACATGTGTTGAGCAGCCCCCCTGTCACACCACCGCAAATGTCCATGGCCCAGCAGAGGCAACAGTCCCTCGACCTGCTGATCGAGCAACAGCAGGAAGCGTCCACGCTACTCAAGGACCATGCAAATGAATGCGGGGGTTCCAGGGCAGCCATGGAAACATCCACCGAGACACTCAGGGCACAAATAGAGAAAAGTAGTGAGAGCCTCAGGGGAGAAATGGAGAGAAGCACCGAGAGCCTGAGAGCACAAATGGAGAAAAGCACCGAGAGCCTGAGGGGGGAACTGCATGCGACGTCCAAAGACGTCTGTGCTGAACTTGCTGCTGTGCGCCGTGTGCTCTCGGAGCTCTCACAAACCCTCAGAGACATGCATGGACGCGAGCAGGCAGAGACCTCATCCGTGGCAAGTTCCGTCCAGGGCAGCCCCCAACGCAGATCTGGCAGGAACCTGCGCTCCACGGGCAGGGGTGCCCCTGATACCCGTAGAGGGGGCTTGCAATAGCGTCTACCCACGGACAGCATGCATATTTGGACACTGGTGTTGGGGGGGGAGGTAGTAGGGTGGAGGGGGTGTGTTGGGCTTCACTGGGTGGCGGGTCCATAGGGTGTATAAATCAAATCACATCAACAATACAGCACCTCATTATCATCCAATGACATGTGTGGACATTGATATTTGCGTACGAGGCCTTCATAGGCGTACAGTCCACAATGTGCCTGTACTACACACACACAGTGCCACAGGTCCCCTTTCCGTGTAATAGGCACCATGCGTGGTTGCTAGAAGCATGCATCTATGATGCTCTGTCGGATTGCACGTGCATCCTGTGCCTCATGGACTCCTTGAGGTGCCTCCACATCCCCACCCTCATCATCATCATCATCTTCAGGTGCATGCAGTACAGCGTCAGGGGGCATGGGCACATTCCTACGTATGCACATGTTGTGCAGCATGACACATGCCATGACCATCTTAGAAACCTTCTCATGGCTGTATATGAGTGCCCCGCCAGACCTGCTGAGGCTGCGGAAACGAGCCTTCAGTAGGCCGAATGCCTGTTCAATGACCACACGGGTACGTGAGTGGGCATGGTTGTAGTCCTCCTCATGCTCGTTCTGTGGGTTCCGGATTGGTGTAAGGAGCCATCTCTTCAGTGGATACCCGGCATCACCTGTATGAGACGAATAAAGGGTGTCAGTGGAATGATAGTGCTAAGTAGCCCCCCCCCCCCTGCAAGGTCATTGACGCATCAAATGGGCCACGATGTCATGCATGGAATGAGACTCACCGAGTAGCCAGGATCTGTGCCCTGCGTGTCGCTCCATGTAGCGTGGTATTCTTGTGTTCCTCAGGACCATAGAATCATGGGTAGATCCTGGAAATCTGGCACAACAATGCGTAAATATCTTGTTGGAGTCACACACCATTTGCACATTGATTGAATGAAATTGTTTCCGGTTGCGGTACTGGACCTCCATGGCATGTGGGACAACCAATTCAACATGGGTGCAGTCGATGGCACCAATGCAACCCGGGATGCCGCCAAGTGCATGGAATCCCACTTTAGCGTTGGTAATCTCCTGGTACGTGCGTGGTAGTGTGATGTGGTCGTCGGCGTGCTTCAGGAGGGCATCGTGCACTTGGAAGAGTGTCCGTGAGAACAGTGGCTGTGAAATGCCATGCAACTGTCCCACTGTGTGCTGGTAGGTGCCTGTGGCCAGGAAGTGGAGTGCAGACACCACCTTCAGTAGGGGTGGGATGGCGGTTGGGCTATCTATCATGCTCACGAGGTCAGCATGTGTCATGTCCACAATGGCGATTATGGTGTCCCGGTCCAAACGGTAGAGGGTGTGGATCTGCTCAGCAGTGAGGTTGAACGGATCGGCTCGGAGGCGTGGGATTGCGGGCCGCCTGCGTGGTGGTAGTGGCAGTGCTTGTGGGCCTTGCTGACCCTGCCTTGCCCTCCTCCTCCTCCTCCTCCTCCGTCTCCCCTGTGCGCCCGGTTGTTGTACCTGTTGTTGTTCGTCGTCTTCTTGTAGTTGTAGCACTTGCAGTGCTATCTGGTACCCCAGGCCCAACATCGCTAGTCCTGCCGGTAGCATTTTGGAGTGGGAGTGGTTGTGGGAGGGGTTTGGGTCTGCAATATATGTGCTGTCGGCCTGTATGGCCTCCACCTGTGCTGATTGAATGAATCTGTGGCAGATGCAATCCCTTCTGGTCGAGCACGGCCCGCACGTAAGGCTGCATTTGGCCGCATGGCATCTTGGGATTGGAATCATGTATCAAATCCCGATGGCAGTGTGATGTACTTTGACTGATTTTCATGCTATGCTCCCATTGTTACACATGCTATGATTGCAGCCGCTTACATACCTGTGAAGAGTCAGTGGTATGTAGGGCTCGATCGATGGCCGACCCTCATGCAGCACAGTAACGTACTTCACCGACGGGCGTGGCGTCCCATTTGTGATTGCAGCCAGTTAGCATCATGACACACAGCCGCACTACATTGATGTAATTGTGAATGCAAGCGTTCACAGAAGCCTTTTCGACGTAATGTTGCAAGTGAGGAATTCGAAGGCCAGCATTTTGGGTTTTGAAGTAGCGGCGAGGATACGCCCACAGGTCTGGCTGGAAATGTAACGTTCTATTGTAGAATGTCCTTGGGACATGGCCCATAACGAGCAGGCAATGAATGATATGAATTGAAGGGGATGCGCAATAGCGTAGTGGACGATGAGGCAGGACGTTCCCAAATCCATCTTGCTTCACAACACTACAGATCCGGCCAGGGGCACAGTGGTTTTTGCGGACTGCATTACGCACAGACGCGATGGAAGTTTCACATATTATGTGAGTGAATATTCATGCGTTTTCATTGCGGGATGAGGGAATGATGTGTGGATGCATGGACTGATGAATCCGTTTAGGGTCTGCCATGTACATGGGTTTTTTGGTTCACTCCCCTTCCCCTGCGTTATGTGATGCAAGGCTGCCATAGTGGGACATACGTCTCTCTGCCCTTGTCGGATCCTCCCTGTCTCGACGCGCCTTCATACACTTGTGTCTAGGCACGTTACTAATCCCATGTCATGGGTTCTATCTTGACGGACGCATGCACAGTAACCGACGTTGCCAATGGTGTATTTAGCTCGATTGGTTTCGTTGTGATTCGATACTGGATTAGGGGTGTGTATATTCCTTTGGAGTGGGCTAGCATGCATATGGGTGTGGATTTGGTGTGTTGAATGAAGATTGTAATGCATCATGAGTCCCGTAATGCAATCGGTTGATTTGTGTTTCTTTTGGGTGACAGGTATCTCCTGCCCTATTGCAGATGCCATCTCTACGCCACTCCTCCAGATGGTTTTTACTCTCGACTCCTGCAGCTTCGGGTGAATCAGTGGAGCACCATTTCGATCATATGGGACGATCGCCAATGGGCCACATGCCCTTACGCTGTACTGGTGGCTAGGTGCAACATTTCGGCCTTTCAGCTCGACTAGTGCCTGCCTCATGGGACGGACCTGCGGTTCTTGCCGCTTCCATGTTGCCTTTTGGAACGTTGATGTAAGCCCTGTGTGCCATGATGGTACAGGGCGTCACACAAGTGGAAGCCGGTCAATTATTGCAGATGCAGCCCTCGGTGATGATGGATGTTTTGGTGGGATTTTGCAAATTGATGTGGGGCCTTTGTCATTTGGATGTGCATTTAAATTGTATTCCGATATTTGTCGTGTTGCGTTGTTCTTTGCAGGTGATGTGGCGATTTTCGCTTTGTGGCGGTATGTATTGCGTGATGATCTGCTTTGTGTTCCGCCTTCTGAGTTGAGTTGTGTGGTACAGTACTGGCCGCGTTTGCCTACGTAGCACAGTATGGTCACGGATAGAGGCTGCCATTGTGTCTGTTTACATGATGTGCTGTTCAGGGGCGGGGGATTGGCTTTTGGCCGACTGGTGCCTGTCAGCCAGGTCGATTGGTGGAATGATGGGTTGTTCAGAATGTGGCTGGTCACAGGTGACTGTGTTTGCGTGCGTTTGTTGGAGGGGGACTGGGGTCATGTCCATTGGAATAGCTTCTGTATTGATGCCATCTGTGCCCTGCAGCTCCCATCGGCCCCTCTTGGGATGAGCCTGGCTGCTCAGTCACTCTGCCGACTTGTGTGGTACATGCTTCTGCTGATGGTTGGTTTGTTTACTGGCATGAGTACAGGGCTGGTGCAATCCCCCTCAGGATGCTGTTGTGGATGTTGCCTTGCGCTGGTGGCAAGCGATGGGGGACTACTGTTGTTTTGTGTCATGTGTTCTTGATTTTCATTTTGATGTGTTGTACCTTCACATGCCTGTGCTGCGTCAGTACGGCTATGGTGACATGCCGTACATGGATGCCCACTCACGGGGCGCTTTGAGCCCCTGCATGCTTTTCTACGTTGGCATGCATGGGTGAATAGTGGATTTCACTGGTTGCATAGTGTGAGTACATTGCGCCTGCCAGGAGTTGTGCAATGAGGCCAGGGAGTGGAGTACAGGCACTCAGTGGGCCATTTACGGTTGGTTCGCGTTGCCGTATTTCTCGCCATGGCGGAATGGTACTTTACGACGTGCTTGATGGCGTTCAGTACATGTCCGCTAGGGTCAGAATTCGCGTACCGTTGCGCCATGGCGGTGATTCCGGTTTTGCAAGGCGCGCGTGCGCGTTCTTGGTGCAGTTAGCGTTGCCGTTCACTGCGGTGTCGCTAATGGCATCGTACTTTACGGTGACGGGTCATGATCGCAACGAGCGGTGTTCGATGGCGGTATTGCATTTCCGCCATCATTTTTCCATTTCCGCAAGGGTCGTAATGAGGCCCTTTGAGTTAAAGATTCTTTATTGCAGGTTGTGTCCTGCTATCCTGTCTTTAAAATGATGTGACCCAATTATAGGCTGATTCATGGAATTAATGTGCACCGAAAATCTCAGCGCAAGCGTGCGAAAGCGTGCGAATCGCAGCGCAAGTGCGAAAATTGCAGCGCAAGCGTGTGAAAGCCGCGCACATCGATTCATGGAAGTCCGTGCACGTGTAAATCCTGGGATGTGCGCTAAAATCCTGCGTGGCGCACGCGGGTGCACACATCATCAAACGGCATGTGCTACGCGCACAGCTAAAGCGCACATAGCATGGCGCACACAACAAAAGTGGGCGGAACATGGGGCGTAACATGCGGAATGGGGAACAATGGAAAATGTGGGCGTTACGGGGTAAGTACAGGAGTTAAATGCGCGGAACGCCCACACACGCACCTACAACACGTATTCATGGAATCGAACAGGGGAAACGCGTGCGCCAAAAAAGATGTGCTAATCCGGAAACACGTACGCCAGCAGGAAGCAGGCGTACACGGCCCCGCACAGCATAAAAGTGCGCACAAACAACAAACAAGCTCTGACGCTATGATGAATATACCGTTCCTTGCAGCAGTGGTCGTGGGACACTGCAGGAGGAGGAGGATAGTCAGGCCCAGAATTTATACACCCAGGACCAGCCTTTTTGGGATGCCTGATGACCAGGTGTATGGGAGGTACAGGTTTCCACCTCACATAATACTCGACCTGGTGAATGAGTGGGAGGATGACCTCACTTCACCCACCCTGTGCTCCCAAGCACTGAGCCCCTTGGAAAAGGTGCTCAATGTACTGCACTTCTTGGCCACTGGTTCATTTCAGCGGACAAGTGCCATAGTGGGGGGGGCGTGTCACAGGCCACGCAGTCACGCTGCCTACACCAGGTGTTGGCCATCATGACTGCATGCTCTTCAGTCCGCAGGCACATATACCTGCCCAGAACACCTGCAGAAAGGCAGACTGCCGTCCAGGATTTTTATGGGGTGGCACACTTCCCCAAAGTGCTAGGTGCCATTGATTGCACCCATGTGGCTCTACGTCCTCCCAGGGCAACTGAGCACATCTATAGAAACCGCAAGCACTGGCATTCCATCAACCTGCAGGTAGTATGTGATGCCAAGGGAATCACCACCTCAGTATATGCCAACTATCCAGGGTCCACCCATGACAGTTTCATTTTCAGAAAGTCACCCCTAAACCGGGACCTAGAAGCTGGGCGGCATGGCGATACATGGCTGCTTGGTGAGTGTGAATGCCTCTGCACATGCATGCATGTCAGATACTGAGTAATGTCACAACCCCACTAATGATACCCATCATCACCTCCCCAGTGGACAGTGCCTACCCTATGAGCACCCACATGATGACGCCAATTCGGAACCCCACCACACCACCCGAGGTAAGATACAACACAGCCCATATTGCAACCCGGGGCATAGTGGAGCGCACATTCAGAGTGCTCAAGTCACACTTTCACTCCCTTGACCGCTGTGGTGGGCAGCTGCTATACGTGCCCCCAGTAGTGTGCAGGATCCTAGTGGCAGCATGTGTCCTGCACAACGTTGCAACCCGCCAGGGCCTGCCGGTGGACATGGTGGTGCCCCCACATCCCCAACCACATGCACGGCCACTGCGCAGGGGAGGGGAAAGGGCACGTGGTGAGGCAGCCCGTACGCAGCTGGTGGCTAATTACTTCACCTAAAATCACACTCCTGTGGAGTGCACACAGCCCTGGCATATACCAGCTGACAATCAATGATGATGACATAAGGGACAGTCAACTGTCACAACCATACACACCTGAGATTGGTCACCTGGAAGTGTTAAATTATGTGCATCCCTACCTACCGAAAGACAACCAATGCTGTGTCACAAAAAGACACACATTTATGCTGCATGAATGACTACCCCCTTGCAAAATACAACATGACAATAGCGCCATGTCACCCAACCCCTCCCCATCTCCGCAACCCAACACACCATGTCATGTCATGCAATGTGAAAGCAAATAAAGGAATGCACAACACATGACACACGTGTCACCAAGTGCACTGTCCCAAATGGAAACAGGCCACAGACAATATGCTCCCAGTAATCAATAACAAACAGCACACATGACCAAATAGTTACCAGCAACACAATACAGCAACACAGGATGAAACATTGCCAAAATATGACAGTACAAAATCAAAGTAGTGCAAGTCTTACAACCTGAATAAGCCAGCACATCAACCCCTTCCAACTGCAGAGTGTTGCTGTCAGGCAAATGTGTCAGTGTACTGCATACAACATGAACTGCATCTGCAAAGGCGACGGCCTTGTGAAGACATGAAGAAGGTACCTGTGTCACAAGTCTCTCCCCTTCCCACCTGTCTTTGTTGTGTACTTGCGACCTTCTGGGTTTTCTTCTTCTTCACGGCCCGTGATTTGTATAGACCCGAACGTTGGTTCTTGGCGTCCAGTGTGAGGATATCGGTTCAGCTTCCAGGAGTCTTCGTAAGTCCAGGGTAATACCAGGATGTAAATAAGTACGCCCGGAGACACAGAGGTCCGTGACTCGAGCGCGGAAGGGTTTCCAGGAGTTTTGGAGAGGGAAAAGGAACAGGACGGGATTCAAAGAACTGGGAATAGGGATAGAAGCGAGAGCCCCAATCGAACTCCGGCTAAACACGTCCGACTACAGGTAGCGGTAGCGTTGAGACGCGCTGAGCCGCGGGGGCGTGTCTCTCTTGTACGATGAGCAGCTTGGAATGTATAGACTGGCCAGGAGCGTTCTGTTCCGGGCAGCCATTTTGGAAGGATCACTGCATTCAATCCCCTGCGAGTCAGGGAGTAGGAGGTCCAGAAGGGACATAGACGACGGTTCATGACAACCTGTGAATAAGGAGGAAGACATGGATGCACAAGAACATATCAAAACACCATGCAATGTTCAATACAACAAAAATCCCCACTAGGGATGTCCACACAGTTTTGACTACAGACTGCCCACACAGCTCATGGGAGCCCAATGTCACTGTGTAAGTCACTGTCACTTGGTCACACCCTTTGCAAGCCCATGGAAAGGGGAAGCAGGAGGGGTGTGTGTGTCAGGAACCCAAGCATCTAACCCAAACACAGCACAAGCCTGCATGTGCCCAGCTGGAATACACAGTGGATGCCCACAGGAGACACACAAGGCAACACACGGCGACAACAAAAAAAAAAATCTAAAATGGCCATGTGTGGGCCGGGGGGGGGGGCACCCAGGAGGTTCGAGGACAGGGTGCACACCAACACCCACCTGCATGGATGTTGCGAGAAAAAAAATACCTCCATGGGCTCATGGCCTGCACGGCTACGCCAATGTGGGAGAACTGCTGTCGCTCTCTTCACCCTCTGCTGCTGCATCAGGAGGTGGTGGTGCTATGGGAGGCAGCCCACGCAAAGCCCTGGTATGGTCCTCCATGGCAGCAAGCATGCGGGTGTGGAAGGTCCGATTCTGGAGGATGATAGTGCGGAGATCGCCATGCAGCACCTCACAGGTTGCCTGCATTTCTGCACGCATGGCCTCGCGTGATGCCCGGATCTCCTCACGGGTTGCCTGTAGCTCAGCTGAGAGCGAATGTTTGAGCTGCTCTAGCTGCTGTTCTGCCCTAAAATTTTGGAAAGCCTCAAGTTCAACCAGACTCTCCCTGAGGAAATGGAGTTCTAACCTCAGGGCTTCCCTCTGGCCCTGGGACTCTAGAGATATGGCTTCATGCAGAGTGTCCAGTGTCGCCTGTCGGTCCCTGTTGGGCGCCAACATGTCTTCCCTGTGTGATTGGCAAATGGAATCTGTTGCCTGCTGTTGTTACTCCATCTGCCTTTCAGGGGGGAGAATGGAAGTGGCCACCCTCTCCATTGCCTGAGCCATCATTTCAACCGATGCTCCCTGTTGTGCTGCTATACTGTACTTGGAGCTTTCCCATACAGTATTGCCTGGTGGCGTACGGCCACCGCGTCGGCGGGCACCACACCTGTTTGGGGCAAGGCGATCTGCACCTTGCTACGCTGGCACTGCCTGAGGCTGCAGGACTGCATTCCCCCTCTGATCTGCTGGCCCCGGAACAGGATCGGATGTTGTGGAGTGTGACCCTGCATCCGTAACCGCCAAAGGCGGACTTACCAACACTGACATCCCCATAGAGGGTCCTACCCCTGGTGCAGGTGGGTTGGACAGAACAGAATCCCTGCCAGAAACACTCACCTGCGACAGCACATAAGTCTCATCATCCGATTCAGCACCTGAATCATAGAGGTCTGGGGAGGTGCAACCAGAGACACCCCTGGACAGTATGGCCTGCAGTAATATTGGGTTTTCACCCACCACCACATCACGTCCTCCACTGGTGCCCGGTCGTGGCTGAGATTCCTCCTAGGTCTGCACCATCTCCTCCACCTCAACAGCATCAAGTGCGTCATCACCTGCAAAAACATGAAAGACAACAAATGGAAACAGGCATGAGCACCATGGCACACACAAAGGCCTGACAAGCCAGAGATCCAGTACAAGAATGACACATGTCCCACATGAGTATAACACTGTCAATGAGTTGGAAGGGGAGGCAAAAAGCAGACACTGAAGACACCAAGATGGAAAAGCAACACATTTGCTGCATGCTGGGTAGCAATGGCATCACACATTAGCCTGTGAGTGGCATGTCCAATACACATACATGACACATGCCAGCACATAGATGGCATGTAGCATAGCCATGGTACATTTGACAAGTACAGCCATATGTCAGTGAATGAGTACTGTCACCCATCCATGTGAGATCGACATGATGAGATGAAAAATACAAAATACGCATGTGCCACACACTGCAACACATCCATTGTACAATAATACAGTGATGGCATGCAGATGGATACATCAATGGTTGGTCACTTCAACATGACACAAAAAAACTATCATGTTCCACATTCAAACAGGCCCCAAAATTGTTTGTGAGCAGGCCCTTACTCAATCAGCCTGAATGGTCTAATCATTCCCATAACAAGGTAATAAATGTGGCCCAATGTGGGGTATAATCAATGACAGAAGCATGTCACATATGTGGCATTAGGGCTGAAAAATGCATTGCAAAAATAGAAGAATTGAAACAATCAGGCTGAATGAACACTGAAAAATTCAGAACAATGTAGTTGCAAGATGACAGTTCAAGGGCAACTGCTGTAATGTTGCGCTAATTGGCTACTGTGGTCAGAAGGGATACTGTCATACCCAAATCCAAGGCCGCTGAATGTTTTGGAGGAAGCACATGGGTGACCCATACCACTCAGGACTACACACCCTCACCTGGCACTCAATCTGAACATGTCACCCATGCAACATACACATGGATTACACACACATGCAAGGGCACTCACCGGACAATGCTTCGTAATCTGGTAGGTCTCCCACACCTTGGATCTGTTCCTCTGTGACGAAGGTTCCAGCAACAGAATCATGTTCAGTGAGTTGGTTGTCCTCTGGTGGAGACCCACTGCCAGTCACCAGAGTAGAGGCATGATTGGAAGCCAGCTTGTTCTTTGCTCTGCGTTTCAGGTCATTCCACTGCTTGTAGCAATTCTCAGCTGTGTGCCTCACAAATCCAAGGGCACTAATGTGGTCCGCGATGGTCTGCCAGTGTGCCCTACGTTGACCAGGTGTGGTCTTGCACTTTGCAGTCACCACCATTTCGCGGCTATGTGCCGACACATAGGCCACAAGTGCATCAAGTTCAGCGTCATTAAAGCTAGGCCTCCTTGACGTGCCGGAGTGTGTAGCCGTGTCTGGGGTCTCAGCCTGTAGTGCCAGAGCACCCTTCTGTCATGATGCCTACCTCTAAGGAGCCAGGCCGGGCCCAGCAACCCCAGAGGCAGACATCATTTTCCCCAGGGAAGTCTCAGCGGGCCCAAGTCGGGGCCCTTTGGACTCAGTCCTGGCGCCTTAGGCGCCAGGCTCATAGCGGACCCCAGTCCTGGCGCCTTAGGCACCAGGCTCATAGAAGAGGATATGTGTTTAAGTGCTTGGGTGCACACTTACCTGATGCAGACCTTGCTGCTTCATGCAGGCCCTCTTGAGGCCTGAATGGGACTACTTAACCTGTAGGACTACTTCACCACCCGGGTGTGGTCGGGGAAGGATACATACCTGATTGGTGGAAGGATACATACCAGGAACTTCTTCCAAGGCTATTTAAACCCCACCCGAACAGCCACACATGCTTCGCGTTGTTCTGCACCTAGCAGCAGGACGCTCACCGTGTCAGCTCCTGCATCCTGACTTCAGCCACGCCTGCCAGCACCCTGGAACACCTGCAAGGGGAGAAAGGAAGAGAATAGGAGAAGAAAAGCCCTTACCTGCTAAATCTGCATCCCGGAGTCATTTCTCCAACGGCCCTGAAAAGGAAGACATCATTTTAAAGGCATTTCGTTTCGATCGCTGCAGCGCTGCATTTTACTCACCTTTGCAAGGCGCTTCCATCTTCAGCACCGATCTTCCGGATTCAGCTACGCCCCGGCGCCTAGAGGAAAAAAGACAAGAACAAAGGTGAGAGGGAGAAAAGGAATAAGGAAAGCTCAGTTTCCTTTTAAGTCTTACCTGTTGGATTATTCCCACTGCATTTCGGGTCCTGCCGCTTCCTGGCATCTCCGGACCCCGGCCTCTATGGGGAAAAAAGACAAAGACATTGAATGAGCGAATGCAAAGACATTACCTGAGCGCTCATCCAGAACTGTTTCACTTCGGGTCGGCGCCATGTCGCCGGCACTCCGAACCCCGGCCCCTAAGGGGAAAAAGACATAAGCATTAGCGCTTGCTGCAATTAGACAACAAACATTATTATTAAGCTTGAACTTTGAACAGAACTTTTATAGCGCCTTACCTGAACAGTCAAGCTTACCTGAACTCCCATCAATCCTCAATCCAGTGAAGTAACTGGGTTTCAACGCGCCCCTGCATCAGAAGCAGGATGGAGAGCTCATCCTTCCAAACCCTAAGGTGAGGCTTCACGGGGAATCGTGGAGGAGGTATCGTGGAGGGTTGGAAGGGAGTGGGAGGCTTGAGCATTGCTCCACAGTTGGTAATACTCCCTTTTCACGCACAGGAGGGTATCCAACGAGCCAGGGAAGCCAGAATAGAGGGGCCCTTCCTGTCCATCTTCAGAGTTCTGCGCCTTCGACGCCGTGCCTCCGTGGGAACCAGGTGAGCGTTACACCTTCTTCTTCTTCTTGGAAGGTGGTGCGGATCCTGAGTGGCTTATGCCGCTCTGGTCAGTAGGGGCAGAAGCACAGGTGGACTGGGTACTAGAAGCCTGTAAAGGCACAATGACCATAGGTCTTGGGGCAGGCATTGGCTGCAGGGTGATGTTGGCAGGGCCAACGTCGGTGTGATGGACCTGGCCCGACACTGTCCCGGCTGGGAGACTCGGAGCGGGGGTGGATTGAGCTGCAGCTGCCCCTGCAGCCTCCCCACCCAGGCT
This sequence comes from Ambystoma mexicanum, assembly GCF_040938575.1. Classification (NCBI taxonomy): domain Eukaryota; kingdom Metazoa; phylum Chordata; class Amphibia; order Caudata; family Ambystomatidae; genus Ambystoma; species Ambystoma mexicanum. Next base: position 491,248,936 of record NC_090930.1, on the reverse strand, counting down.
ACTTGGGGCAGCAGATGACATTGCTGCCGCAGATCCACGTGGCCTGGTGACAGCAACTTTCACTGCCACACGTGGCTTAGACTTGCTGACCTGGAAGTCAGCCTGGGAGTCATCCTGTTCCGGCTCAGGTGCCAAAATGGGCCGGTCCAACAAGGGCTGAGCTGGGTTGGTGTCAGCTACATTTCCCATAACCATTGGGGTGGGGCATGGGTGTCCTCGATTGGTCCTCCACACACTGGGCTCTAGGGGCACCCTGCAAATCCTGGCCACGTCCCCTACCGCGCCCACCACGCCCACCTTTTGGAGGTCGGCCACCTTTGCCTCCCTTACTGCTTGGTCGCCTCCCAACCATGGCACTGATGCTGTTGTGCATATGGGAGTTGCAGTAAACAATTGTCCTGGGCAATTGGGGTGAAAGGAGTAGGGTACTAGATGGAATTCGTACCCTAGTGCTCTAGCAAGGCTGTATGTGACCCCTGGGGGAAGATGACGGATCATGCAACGCCCAGGCACCCCAAAAACAAAAGCACACGTGCACGCAACTCCTGGTAGACCACGTGCATGGAAAAATAAACCTGCACTACGCTGTGGAACCCAGAAACACATGTGACACGTAGCCTACAATGACCTCTGAAGGGGTATGCGACACACGGTGGCAACCACAGTTTGAAAATACGTGCACAACTCACCGTCTGCCTTGAAAAAGAATGTGAAAAAGATGCGCATGTGCACGTTGGCAACACCCCCGCCAAAAGAAGAAAAGAACGCAGTCTGAGGAAACAGGGAGTACGAACTAGAAACGTTGTGAAGTAATCGCGTGTGAACTGACAAGAAGTACAAGATATACCCACTAGCTCTCCACAAAAAGCACGTACAAGGAAATAGCATGATACTCGTACCTTTTAAGCCAGCCCACATGTGAAACTTTACTTACGCGCTTACGCGCTAAGGCCCTTTGCTCCAATAGCACGGTGACGTGCAGTTTTCTCACGTGCTGATTCACTATGCACCGTGTTGTGGGTAACGCCCGCGCGCATAACGTCACTGACGCGCTTGCGCGCTAAGGGCCTTTCCTCGGATTTCACGCTGACGTGCAATTTTTTCACGTGCCAAATAGCTCCGTATCAAGCTGGCCACACGAAAACACACGGAAGACCACGCTCCTGCCCAAAAGGCCATTTTCCTGCCCCAGGAGCCACGAGCACGCTCCCACAAGCCATCTGCTGCTGCCTGCCTGCTGCCCACGTGCCCTGCTATTTGGTGCCTGCATGTCAGCCATCTGAGGGGGCCAGTTGCTGTGTCCACCCCTGCTAGAACAGAAGACTCCCGACTGGGATACCATCGCTCCACAGCCCAGCCCCAGGACCCAGTTGCCCACCCACGCCTGCCTCGGGGGTCGCCATGTCGGGGCAAACACCATCCGAGACCACTGGCGACCCCCAGTCAGAGAGGCAGAGGGCCACCAGCTTCAGTGAGAAGGAAGTTGGTGGAGCATGTCCTGGGGCATTATGATGCCCTCTTCGGAACATCACGCGCCTACAAGTAAGGATGGTCGAGGATCTCGGAGGACGCAGTGGTTGCCATCAACGCGGAGGGGGTGGCAACCCGCGACATCAAGCATGTCAAGAAGCGCTGGGAGGACTTGAGGTCCAGGACCCTCTACAAGGCCCGGCGCCTCGCGGACGGGGGCCGGGGCAGCATGAGCAACATCCAGATGAGGGTCCTGGAACACGTAGGCCCAGTGCACCACGCCCAGATCCTTCGGTGGCAGACCCGTCTGGAGTTGAGCGGTAAGTGGCCAAGCATTGCTGTGTGAGACGGGGCATGTTGCAGTGTGCTGGTAGTCTGACACTTGCCTGTATGTGTGACATAGGCCATGTATGGATGTGTGTGTGCAGGGACATCATGGTCATGCACGTGAGACCAGTAATGTGTGAACCACATGGATGGTGCATGTGTTCCAATGCAACATGGGGGGCTGTATGTGCTGCTGTCATGTACATGTATGGTGCACATGTGTGTGTGTATGTCTGAGAAGTGTGTGTGTGACTTTGAAATGCCATGGATGCATGATACATGTCCGTGATGATGTGTAGATTCACTCATGCAGTGCCGTCACCGTTGTATCCACTGTGTCTATCCACTGTGTCTGTGGTGTACAAGCCATGATGCATGACCCTCCGGTGATGTGTGTGCATGGGATCAGTGTGAGCCATGATGCATGTGAGTTTAAAGGCAACATTTTGGATAACAGAGGCCCTCGTACATGGATGCTGATGTTGATTGCAGGCGCCGGGACTGTTTCTGCATGTGTGTTGCGTGCATTCACCCATGTGTTGTGAAGGGACAGGATGGAAGTGACATTTGACAGTGCCATTCATGTGTTATTGCTTCCTGTCTAGGGGAATATTGTACTGTACCCTGATGCTTGTGTTCCCTCTACGCAATGTCAAGTGAAGAAGAGGGCGGAGACGGCGCTGTGGAGCCAAGTGGCGGGGATGCCTCCACCGGGCGGCGACGCAAGGCCCAGCCACCCTCCCAGGAATTGCCATCATCCAGGAGCGAGGGGGCTGGTGCCGCGTCTGCCACTAAGGCTGTAGCGGAAGGGCCGGGTGAGGCCCCCCAGGGGCTTGCAATGGCGGAAGACGGTGTGGAGCCATCCAGGTTGGTGGTCTCCACAGAGGAGGAGGAGCCGCTACTGAGCCGCACATGGGGCCTGGTGGGGGTAGTACCACTGGTGCAAGTGGTGCAGTCCAGGGCCAGGGTCAGGAGGCAGCACTGGTCACCGCGGAGGGGCCTGTGCATGTCGCTGTCCTTGACCCTGTGACTGCACCACCATGCAGGGATACCCAATCCCAGGCCTGTCCTCAGGTAGGGGGGAGTGCCACGTCATCTGCATCTCCACTACCTGCGGACGAGGGGTCCCACGACCATATGGGCTCCGTCCTGGTTGGTGTCGCATTGTGCACGCGTGACATTCGTGATGACGTGCGTGCTTCCTGGGCGGAGCACGCACGCCATCACGAACAGCAGCGTCGCGACGTGGCACTGTTGGGAGGGGCCCTGGTCAGTGGGTTCCTACATGTGTCGCGCACTCTGGTGGACCTCTCCTCCTCTGTGGAGACTATGCACCAGTCGTTCTACCTGCCGTCTTCCAGCCCAGATTCCACAAGGGCCCGCTGTGGACCTGGCCTGACCAACACAGCCAGCTTGGTGGAGATCCCATCCCTGCCACAGTCGGGAGTCGGCGGTCCAGCAGTGGTGGACACCCAACAACTTGAGACCAGCAGATGTAGGATGTACAAGCATCGGACAGGGTACATGGACAGCAGCACCAGCAGCAGGCTCTAGGTGGGAGCAATGATGGCTCGGGGCCATCAACATCAGAGGAGCAGGCACCGGCCAGAGGGCAGGAGAACCCTGGAATGGGAGTATCTTCCGTGTGGCTGCGGGTGGGCCAGCGCATTGATGCGGAGCGGCGGCAGGCAGAAGAGGCGCGGTTCACCATGGTCAAGGCGGAGTTCTCCATGAGTCGGGCGTTGAGGCGGGCAGAGTGCCTCGAGGGAGTTGGAACAGGCCATGAGTGCATCCCTGCGAGACCTCGGGGCCAGGGCAGAGGCCGCCTCCGGGACATTGACATGGAGTCCGATGATGCCCTGGCCCGGGACATCACAGAGTGAGCCGCAGGACTTGCCCGCTGCCATTGTATATAGTTACATAGTGTTAGGTTTCCTTTGTTTTTCTTTTAATTTGGAGTTAATGGACATTGCTCCACTTCATGTGTATATAGTTTTTTCTTCATAGGACTTTTTTGTAGGTTTCCTTTTGTTTGTGGATCATGGACCATTTGGACTTACATTGTATATAGTTCCAGACTTGTACATACTTTCTTTTTCTATATTCCCATGGATCAATGGTTATTTTTTATTTGGATTATGTTTTTGTTATGGACATTGGCAATGGACCACTTTTTTATTCTACATTATTTTTCTTTTTTTCTACTTCATTGGATTTACAATATTTTTTTTCTACATCGGTCATTGTACATTGATTTTCATATTACTATTCCTCCAAGTCAGTTCTTTATGTTTTTAATACATTTTTTATAACTTCTGAATTGGTGTTGTGTTCTGTAATTGGTTTTGTGCATGTCTCATTGAACATTTCCTCAGTCATGTGTTGCCACTGTGTGGCTACGTTGTGCATTCCTGCATGGGCATGGTGGTTCATTTCGGCTATCATGGCATGGGTAATTTGGGAGTGGGTTCTGTGGATGTTTGCATGCTTGGATTGGTGGGAAAGGGGGATTAGGGTTGGCTTTAGGGACATGGGTCTGTTTTGTTAGGACATGTTGTTTGTTGGGGCATGAGTCGGGGCCTGCTACAGGTGCCCATCAATGCTGGATGGGTGGGGGTGCTGGGGGTCATGAGTCGGGGCCTGCTGGCAGGTGCCCGTCAATTCTGGGGGGTGGGGGTGCTGGGGGACATGAGTCGGGGCCTGCTGGCAGGTGCCCGTCAATGCTGGGTGGGTGGGGATGTTGGGGGACATGAGTCGGGCCTGCTGTCAGGTGCCATCAATGCTTGGGGGTGGGGGTGCTGGGGGACATGTGTCAGGGCCTGCTGGCAGGTGCCCGTCAATGCTGGGGGGTGGGGGTGCTGGGAGACATGAGTCGGGGCATGCTGGCAGGTGCCCGTCAATGCTGGGGGGTGGGGGTGCTGTGGGACATGAGTCGGGGCCTGCTGGCAGGTGCCCGTCAATGCTGGGGGGTGGGGGTCCTGGGGGACATGAGTCGGGGCCTGCTGTCAGGTGCCCGTCAATGCTGGGGGGTGGGTTGCTGGGGGACATTAGTCAGGGCCTGCTGGCAGGTGCCCATCAATGCTGGGGGGTGGGGGTGCTGGGGGACATGAGTCGGGGCCTGCTGGCAGGTGCCCATCAATGCTGGGGGGTGGGGTGCTGGGGAACATGAGTCGGGGCCTGCTGGCAGGTGCCCATCAATGCTGGGGGGTGGGGGAGCTGGGGGACATGAGTCGGAGCCGGCTGGCAGGTGCCCATCAATGCTGGGGGGGTGAGGGTGCTGGGGGACATGAGTCGGGGCCTGCTGGCAGGTGCCCGTCAATGCTGGGGGGTGGGGTGCTGGGGGACATGAGTTGGGGCCTGCTGGAAGGTGCCCATCAATGCTGGGGGCTGGGGGAGCTGGGGGACATGAGTCAGGGCCGGCTGGCAGGTGCCATTCAATGCTGGGGGGTGGGGGTTCTGGGGGACATGAGTCGGGGCCTGCTGGCAGGTGCCCATCAATGCTGGGGGTTGGGGGTGCCGGGTGGCATGAGTCGGGGCCTGCTGGCAGGTGCCCGTCAATGCTGGGGGTGGGGGTGCAGGGGGACATGAGTTGGTGATCACTAGTGGAAGGTGACATGTGGGCTGGCTGGGGGGCATGCCCATGGTAGATGGACTGCCTGCGGGACATGACCAGGGGTGCAGGGTAGTTCCCTGTGGTGTGGGTTGCCTGCAGGGGCCATGGAGGGGGTAGAGGGCACACCTGGGAGGACCCACACTGCCAATTCATGTGTGGGACTCCCCACACACCCCGCTGGATACACATACCCCGCTCTGGCAGTGAAATTGCATGTGAATCTTCCTGAGCACCCCAGTAATACATGTACCCCGCTCGCACAGGCCCTATCGCGTGTGGAACTCCCCACGCACCCCAGTAATACACGTACCCTGCTCGCACAGGCCCAATCGCGTGTGGATCTTCCCGCGTACCCCAGTAATACACGTACTCTGCTCGCACAGGGCCAATCGTGTGTGAAACTTCCAACGCACCCCAGTAATACACGTACCCCGCTCGCACAGGCCCAATCATATGTGGAACTCCCTGCGCACCCAGTAATACACGTACCCTGCTCACACAGGCCCAATCGCGTGTGAAACTTCCCGCTCACCCCAGTAATACACGTACCCCGCTCACACAGGCCCAATCGCGTGTGGAACTTCCTGCGCACCCTAGTAATACACGTACCCTGCTTGCACAGGCCCAATCGCGTGTGGAACGTCCTGCGCACCCCAGTAATACACGTACCCTTCTCGCACAGGGCCAATCACATGTGAAGCTTCCTGCGCACCCCAGTAATACACGTATCCCACTCGCACAGGCCCAATCGCGTGTGCAACTCCCCGCGCACCCTATTAATACACGTACCCTGCTCGCACTGGGCCAATCGCGTGTGAAATTCCCACGCAGCGGGGTACGTGTATTCGGGGGGGTGCGCGGGGAGCTTTACAGGCATTTTCGTGGTTGGAGGCCTGTGCGCCATGTATGGATTTGTGCGCTGTACATGGCGCACGGGGAGGGGTTGGGGCGTAACTGGCGCTGCTGCAGGGTTGCTGCGCCACTCTGCGCCACGGCTGGTAATGGATGTTAAAATCCATGAATATGCTGTGCACGGAAATGTAGTTTGGCGCATGCGGCTAGCGCAGACTGTCGCATGCGCACACTGTGCGCCAGCCGCGTGCGCCACTTGTGCGCTGAATTCTATGAATTACCCCCTTAGTTACATCTCTGTTTTTGCCGACTTTTTCCACATTTCAGACAATGAAAAAATAAATAGAAACCATTTAAATGAAAAGGGTTGTAGTTGCCCCACATCCAAAAAGTTCCCTGCATCTCCGGGGTTTGCACTCCACATGTCAAGGAAAAAGGGACACGCTAAACCACATCACCTTGCCCTTTCAATTGGCTGTCAGTGTGGATGTTGCAACAATGTGTTTAACATCCACCCCCAATCATCTCATATCCACTCATAGTTGGGGGAAAAAATGCTCTTTTGACTATCAATGAACCTATCCCCACCGGTACTTGCTTCTGTAAAGGGCAGGGTCAGCGTCCTAATCGGGCAGTATTTTAAACTCCCAAATCTACCATTATGCCTAGGCCTATGGGACCGGTCAGGTCTGCACAGCCCCAGTATATATCATGCTTCTCCAACAATGCTCATATGTCACATCGACCTACCTAATTCTTGCTTTGCAGTTGTCATTTGGTAGAATCCCATTTATTCAAATTGGTTGCTGTCTTTTCCCACCAAGGGGTGGATCTGGTGTAGAAGTATGGCAGGCTCCTCCTTTGTTGAGTCTCTATTTTTCTTGGTCACAGTTCTTACTACTGGGTGTCAACTTCAATCTCATCTGTAAAGATATAAATATGTAGTTTACATAGAGCACCCCACTTCTATTGCCCAGAGCTCTCTGCTGGGTACAAAATCGTTCCCTGAAGTAGTCTGGTGGCAGAGTTGATGGCGGCACATCAAGCCATCCTCACTGCCCTGCAACTCAAAGAACTGGTCATAATCACTGATTCAGATTATGTCACGAATGGGTTCCTGGAGCACCTGATTAATTGGAAAAATCAAGGCATGCTGTGTGCAAATAACAAACTGCTTAAGCATGGGAAATTAATCCAAGCAATCAATGATCTGGTCACCTCTAATGAGATTTCTCTCTTCTGGAAAAAGATCAAATGCCACTCCAGAATAGAGGGATGAGACAAAACTGGAAATGACTTGGCTGACCAGTTGGCCAAAATCCTCCACAGGGATCTCATAGAAATCAAATCTCTGTTGGGGGAAATCCAGGTTGCTTCAGTCACCAGGTCCCAAACACATGCCCAAAATGAACTTGCAACTGCTTAGTGGAGTAAGGAAACCCGAGATGCTGATTTGATTACGGCACAAAACAGGGACCCGATTATTGAGAAATGTTATCAACATATTGAAGACCCCGTGAATTTTCCTCTAACCAAATTTGATAACATTGGGTAAGAGGATCTCCGGGTGTTGATGAATTTTTCCAAAATGTTCAGAATCCAAGATGGTTATTTGGTACGGAGATCCATCTCTAAATGTGACCAGTGGGTCATACGTACATCATTCTGAAGCCTGATGTTAAGTCACACCCATGACGTGGCCACTGCCGGTCATAGGGGGATTCATACAACTTTGGAAATCCTGCGAGAGGTTGCATACTGGGCACACATGGGTCAGGACCTCAACCAATACTTAAAGGGGTGTCTTGTGTGTGCTCAGTTTCAGCCAAGTTCTCTCACACACAGAGCTCCTCTACAGAAAAAGGGGAATGGCACTGCCTTGGTCAGATTTGCAAGTTGATTTTATCAGGCCCGTGATTCGCTCCTCTAGAGGAAACAAGTACATGTTGACCGTAACATGCTTCTTTACCAAGTGGGTGGAATGTCCCCCGGACCCAAATTGCAAGGCAGAAACAGCTGCTGCCCTAATAATCAATCACATATTCTCGCATTTCAGACTTCACCAAAGGATTGAGTTGGTCCAAGGAAGTCATTTTACAAGTGAGCTGATGACAAAGATGTGGTAGATACTTGGGGTAAAGAGAAAACTCCACATTGCCTACCGCCGAGCCTCAAGTTGGGAAGTTCAGAGGTACAATAAAATGATTGTGGGCATTCTGAAGAAGTTTGTGGCAGACTCTAGACAAAGTTGGGACATCTGATTACTGCTTGTCCTGTTGGCCATCAGGTCTACACCATCTTCTGTGAGAAAAATGTCACCATTCAAGCTCATGACTGGACTTAAAATGGTGGTACCTCAGCATCTGCTCTACAGAGCTCAAGAGCAGACCCTGATCAACGCATCCACGACCAATGAGTACATTGAGAATTTACAAAAACACATTCAGCACGCTTTTGCTTACGCTCAGCAAAATCTACAAAAGTTGGCAGAGGGGATGAAAACCCACTACGACTTAAAAACCACCAAGAAATAGTACCAAGTAGGAGATAGGGTCTACATGTACAATTTCCAAAGGAACCAGACAAATGGGCAGAAGTTCCTCCCCACTGGCACGGCGCCTTTGAAACTGTAGATAAAATCTCACCTGTCTCCTATAAGATCTGCATCCCTAAAGGAGTACAAATGGAGGAGAAATGGGTTCACATCAATCAGTTGAAAAGCTGTCATCCAAGACAGAACTTGTGACTGATTGATGAACCCAGTGAAGGTAGAGCCCAGGAACCATCTGAAGAATAAAGGTAAAGAATGGGAACGCGGATCGAGATAATCGCACATTTACAGGGAGTAGAACAACTTATACTAATTTTGAAATTATTATGATTAATTGCAATGTAAAAAATGTTTTGTGATGCCATAAACTGTGATGTTGTCAATTCACACGTCAATACCAGGGAAATTAGTACTGTATGAAATGCTTAACCTCTCATTTATTCTTGGCAGATTAAGTAACTCCTTGCCTCTACAGGCCAGAGGTGGAGCTGCCTGAAAGGGAGGGGCCCAGGACCAAAATCCAAAAAGAGTGGAGTGCAGTCTAGAGCGCTAATCCCTCAGGACCAGGAAAAGAGCAGACATGCTCTAAAGGAGATCCCTGGAACAAACCCAGGCCACAAGGAAACGGACACCCCACTCTCTCCTTGCTCTCATCTCTGTCTCATATGAATCAAAGATCCAGAAGGAGGGAACTTGTGGGGTAAAATATAACCCCTGGTTGACAAAAATACAGAGGCCAGAGCCAAGTATGAGTGCACACCGAAATATAAGGCCAGCACAGAAATGAGGGCAGACTTAAGGCCTATGGAACCTAAATCATAAAGGAAAGAAAGTGGGCCTAAAATCCAAAAATGCAAAGATGTGCGCAATGTATTTCTGGAAGGAAAAGGAAGACTTGTGGCTGACAATCTATGGAGAGCTGCACTGACAGAGAAAGAAACTGCAGTGCACAGTATCTTCAATAGGATACCAGAATTGTGCTCCAGGTAGCTAAAGTGAAACAGAGCATTTCATGTGTAATAAATAAAAGAATGTCATTTTCGTTTTTCCCTCATCCAAATTGACTGCATGCAAAGAGAAATGCTTACTAGACCTTCAAATCTGAACATGGTTTCTGCATACAACGACCTTATATACATATGGACACCTTAGAAATGACACACTTAGATGCTGAAACTGTGTGCCTTATAAGATGTCATGCATAAGGCATTTATGTGTAAGTTTAAATGGAAATTTGATTGGTGAAGAAAGGAGCACTTTGCAGCAATTCTGTTAAACTTATATTTAGTGGATATTGACACCATATGGGCTATTAACGACATCTTCCCCGTTAAACTGGGAAATCCCAGCTTAAATTGGTTGGCCTTTGCGGATGACATTATTCTCTTTGACCGCACACCTTTTTGGCTCCAAAACAAGCTGAACTATTTTCATCAGTACTGCACACTTAACAACTTGGTCATTAACTCAGCTAAATCAAACATCATAGTTTTCACAGCAAAGAGGAATCTTCCTAGATATCGGTGGTATGTCGACTCAAAGCAGATAACCATAAAAAGCGAGATGACCTTCCTGGGCTATCAGCTTTCTAACATCAATTCGCTCAATACATGGCAAACACCTTTGCATACCAAGGTGGCACAATTGATAGCCCAGATTAAACTAATTTATTATTGTTACTGCAAGTTTTCCTTGCTTCTGCTGTTAAACTATTATCAGTTAAAGGTTGACCCCTCACTATTGTATGGGCTTGACCTTTGTCGGTTGGACCTAGGCCCCAAAGTAAACAAAACTCAGGGAAAAGTGTGGAAATCAGTTTTGGGCTTCCAAGCTATCTTGCAAATCCCATTCTTATTCCCGAACTGGGCCTTCAGGCTCTTGCTGACAGATTTGAATGGTGAATGTTTAACAACTTCACGAAGATGGTATCCCCTCCACCAAACTCAATATATAAGGATCTTCATGCGATGTTGATTGCTGATCATCCAGCATCGATCGCCCATTTTCATGCACGTATGAATAAGGTTCTTCTCTTTCTTAAACTAACTAAGCAAGATACCATTGAGCGCCCAGGGTTGGTAAAGAAATGATTCCATCTGAATGCTTGGGCCCGCCACTCAGATTTAATAGCAGGCTATGTCTCCTTTAACAACTATGCTATCTTTAGACATGCGCAGAAACCATGCAGTCATTACCTCTTGTGCTTTCCCGACAATAAAGTTTGGAATAAGTACATGAGATTTCGACTTGACTTAATCCATACTGGTTTTCGAATTGGCAAATGGCAAGTCCATGGAGCAGTCGATCTGGGGTCTGATTGTCGTTTCTGTGCGAACTTGAATGAGACGGAAACCCTTCAGCACCTATTCTTGTATTGTCCCTTTTTTGAATGTCAAAGACACCAATACTTAGGTGCTTACATAGGAATAGCCTCAAATCAAGCCTGTCATTCTGTCTGGATGCGTTGTATGTGGGGAAGTAGCAACTCTATACTATTGGCTACGGTACGACTTGTGAGGAAAAGTGAGGCCGCTTTAAAAGTAAAAAATGCTGGTTTAACAAAACTGAAGTAGCATGCATATTTGCTAGCATTGTTTGGCGAATCACAATCTGTAATGGAAAAGTTGGTGTTTTTAGTCACGCCACAACTGCATTAGTGTGTGTATCAAAGACCTTTTTTCTATATATTGAATGTGTAAGTCGCTATTGGATGCTTTGACCTAGGTAAAATTCTGGGAAGATAGATCCTTTGGCAGATCTTCTCACATACTGAAAGTAGAAGGATCAACTGAATGAATCAGTCTTTGGATACAATATGAAAGCTATTAAAGTGGTTAATGTATAAAATATTTGATGTCAGAAAAGGCACAGTGGAGTAAATTGGAATGTTTTAGTTTAATCCCAAGTGTTCTTAAACTCTTATTCTTATTTTTATATGATACTAATACCCTTTTATGATTAGTAGTGAAAATGTTTGATTAGGGAATAAACCGTGATCGATATGTAATGAAACCCCTATGGGAAGAAGGGGAATCTTTGTTTTAAACTGTGGCAACAAATTATGGTAGTAATAAAGCATAATTTAAAGGATAGTTCCGGGACTTTTTTTTTATTGTCCCTACGGGTCGGCCATGTGTTTGTAAGCATAAATCGGTAGATCGTAGGAAACTTTCCTATGGACCTTACCCGACTTTTCGCCCATTATCGCACTCGAAATCAGCCTCCATTTTGTGATAATCCTATCATTCCGCCGCATCGACCTGGCTCACCTGCCTTTGCGGCACTAAATCAAATCCCCCGCCCCTGAAACAGACTTTATCAAAACATTCATATTCCCCGCCTCTATCCGTGACGTGACTGAGCTGCGTAGGCAAACGCGCCCAGGCGTCTTCTACGCGACTCCACACAGACCCCGGAAATCAACACAGATCAGCTCACAATACAGCGCACCACAATTCGGAATATGAAACTGTACTTTGAAATCAAACCGCAAGATTGTAAATGTGGTAAAGTACATTTATTTGACATCAAATGTTTAGAGAATATTCAGCGATTTGCATTTTTATTTGCTCATGTTCCAAAAAGTTCGTATTGAGGAACGCGATGGTCCTTTGCTGTACACAGGGTCTTAGAGCATCTCACAATACAGCACCACAATTCGGAATGTGAAACCGTGGTTTAAAAGCAAACGGCAAGATTGTACATTTGGCAAAGTACGTTTATTGGACATCAAATGTTTAGAGAATATTCAGCGATTTGCATTTTTCTTTGCTCTCGATCCAAATTAGTTCGTCTTGAGGGAAGCGATGTTCGTGTGCAGTACACAGGGTGTTGGTTTACGATAAAAATAAGCTCTTCTGTCGCACTGATAATCGCATGGCTGTTCCAACAACGAGGCACTAGGCCACCACAACGGTAGGTATGTTGCATCTAACTGTTAGTACCGCGTAAGGGCATACTTGTACTTGGCGATCGTCCCATAAAATGGTCAGGGTGGTAACGTTGTTCACGCGGAGAAGCAACTGGCGGCTGTAGAAGCCGTCCGCCGGTGTCTGGTACTCGTGACACAGACAGTAGTGAATGATGTACCTAAAAACATAAAAAATGAAATTAGTCTCACCATCAGATCCTTATTAAAATTATTCATTTCATAGCGAGGACAGCGCTACTGGGTGTACACAAGTGTTTAAAGGCGTGGCGAGGCATGGAGGGGGGGGAGTGGAGTACAAGGTAAGTAGCATAAAATAATAAATAAATAGGGCCAGCTGGTGGCAAGTGCAAGGTAAGTGCAGAACAAGTGCTGGGAAGGGGGGGCTGTAGGATACTGAGACAGTCCCCCAGTGCAGGGGTTGACAGGGAGGCAGTGCAGGTGGAGAGTGGAAGGGCCCAGGACCGAGGTCGCAGACAGTGGACCAGTTGTAGCAGGGGAGAGGGAGAGAGAAAGCAGAAGCAAAGAGGAAGGTTTTGAGGTGCTTCAGTAAAAGAAGATGGTTCTCCTCCAGATAGTGCGCGGTAGAAAACACTATGCCACATAGAACGAACAAGTACAACTGAACCCGTCTTTAAAGCCACTGTATAGTAATGAAATTGCGGTATAAACTCATCAAAAGTTACTTACATTATATTTGCATTTTCCATTGTGTCTCTGTGTAGGGCAGACCCGAAACACCACTCCTTCTTTGCCGACGTTACTTCTTCTAATGAACGTGGCTCATCGTTTCGTTTCTGAAATTTTATTCATTATCTTTTCTTAGTCTTTCAGGATGGTCCCGGCCTGTCAAGGTCAAATCACAATAGAACCTTATATTGGGTCGTGGGCCTTTCCGCCACCCGAGCAAAACATCAAAGCAGCTGACCTTCACTTTGAGCGAGCACACATTTCTAGTTAGCTCCAGTTAGTGTAAGGGCATCTTGTCTGCGTGCCTTTTTTTTTATTGTCCCTATGGGTCGGCCATGTGTTTGTAATACGGAAACATTCTATAATTTTTGTAAAAATGATTTATATTACTGTTTGGTTTAATTGCAATGGGCCTGCAACATGAGGAGACTCGAGAGAACAGACAATCGAATTACAATCATTTAAACCGTGATGTGTATTTCTCAATGAGCTCTGCTTTAGGTGGACATGGAACAGAGGCAATGTTGGGTGGCAATGCAGTTGTCCCCTGCATAGGTTCGTTCACCACTCCATGTATGTGCCTATCGAGGACATCTATGATAAGTCTCTCAATAAACTCATATTGCATATCCTCAAACACTGGTTTGATCACCCATTGTTTACTTCTTTTAGTGAAGGCCTTATTGTAGCGAAGCGTCCCTAAAGTTCCGGTCGTCCTACTTTGTTGACGGCCAACATTATGGTTATGTGCCAAGACCGCTAGAAGAGTCCGATTTTTCATGCCTTCCATGCCAAAATGCAATCTTTTGGGCCTGTACTTTAGGCACATATTGTGGAACACCTCCAAATCTCCTGTGTGGCAGAATTCCGTGAGTCCCCTCAAATCTCTTGTTATAGTTTTATCAAATACAATCTTTTCAATAGCCTTGTGAGTGGGTGATGAAGGAATCAACCACTTCTTCTTCCGTGCCACCTCTGTGGACAAATGGCCATGTTCACATTTGTGGAAATGCTCATTTGTCGACCATCGATGTACGTTGCTACAGTGCAACATTACTGACCGCCATTTTTCCAGTAGAATTTCCAACGACCCTTCACATGTTTTTGAGCTCCACCAAAGATGGTTGCTGATTGACTTGGACCACTGTGAAATACCTTGCATATCTTTTTTTTTTCCTGCAGCCGACAATTTTTTATTGATTGTTTTTGCAAGATGCCATACGTCAAATTGGTGATTTATATTTTTGTACTCTTCTCTCATTGTCTTGGCAATTGAAACGTGTCTGTCCGTGGCTATCAGGTCGATCACCATTCCCCGCGATTGTAGTTCTTGCAATGATGCTACAAAGCCAACTTTCTCCATGGCCACTGAGGATGTACTTTGTGACACCTGCACGACCACCGAACTCACAATTTTCTTACTTTCCATGTCCTGAAAGTGGTAGGTGCAGTACTTGGCTGAAAATCCTGGACTGTCGCATTGTCCATCACCGGCTAGCCTGAAGCGTTTGCCCGCGAATGTACTTTCCATTGACATTTTTTCCATTCTCCAAGCTTCGCTGATGGCTGGAAATAGATAATCGGTTTGGTATTTGTAGAACTGACTTTTCGCAATGAAATGGATTCCCACAAACTGAAAGAAATACTGTAACTTTTTAAAACTTGAACCACTAAAAAGTGCGGCCGCTGCACAAAGTAGATTGCCTGCTGGCAGTTGCCCCAGCATGGGTTGTGCAGACCATGCGAACGGATGATATTGTGTACAGGTGGCATGTATTTTAAGGTTAGTGCCTCGAATTGCACGAGTCACATTAATCAATGGCTCCCCACATACTTCCCCACCAACCCAATGCCCACATTTCATCATCATAATAATATCCATCAAACAGCTATCGAATACAATGAATTTGGCCTCTTTCCTTATACTGTCACTCTGCATCCCAGCTGGTTCGGCCTGTAACGTTGAGGACATGTCACTCGCATGAAAGGTACAATCTCTGATATCGTCTTCCGCTATGCTGAGTGATATTGATGGTGTTTCATTGTCGTCCACTTCATTCTCTTCCATTGCAACATCTGTTCCTTGTCCGGAGATGGGAGAAAAAAACAATGTCTTCAACTTTCGCGTGCTCTTATTTTTTGCGGGTGTGGATTCTGTGAATTGATCTACGACTGCATCCAAACTACCAGGAGGACATTCACTATCAATGGCTGGTGGTGGTATAGCTCCGTTGTCAATCACTTCATATTCTTCCCATTGGCACGATGCATCTCCAGTCTCAAGTCCCTGCCAAAAGGTTTGACAAGCAACATCTCTCGTTCGCTTCACTGTCTGTGTAGATCTAGTTCTTACACCCACTCGCAACTAGAGGACAGATTAGAAAAGGGATGTTCAGTTTAAACACAACTTACAGTATTGAACTATTGACAGTGAAAGACAACATAATATAGTGAACAGGACACTAACCTTCTTTTGCTTTCTTTTCTTTGAAACTTTCTTTCCTCGAACTTCAACATCTGGACGCTGTTGCTCCGACTCGTGTGTGCATGTCTCCACTTCCTCTCGCGCTGCAACGACTATACTTTCATGATAAGCACATCCATCACTCACTGAGGCTCCATCGACTCGCTGAAACATAGAACTTTCATTAGTATGTATAATAATATTGAAAACACAAAATGTACTTGGGGACCAATACCCATACGTACATCTCAATAGCAAAACACGAATGAACGCATTGTGTAGAACATTCAAACGACAATAGTTCACGCATTGTTGATCTAGTTAGATTGAACTGTCAAGATCCATACCTCGGGCTCCGCATAGACTTCCATTGATGATATTATTGAAGATGACGCTTCAGCAACTCCCTGAAACACAGTAATTGCATTAGTATGGTTTTCTATTTTGTTAAAAAGAACATAAACTTTGTGCAGGCGTCAACAGCTCATCTAAATAGACCTGCACAATCTTTGATCAGTTGTCTAAAATAAATAATGGATATCTAAATATGATTCGATTTGCTCCATCGTTGGAAGTGTCACCACCCAGAGATCTGCATCAACTACTAGGGGTGATGTTCTTGTTGAAGAAGCTCCGTCAGCTCCCTGAAACATAGTACTTGCGTTAATAAAGAAGGAAGTATAGCGGATGTAATCACGTCATTTGATCTCGCTTGATCGATCTGTCAGTATCCATACCTCGAAATGCATAAGAACATCAAGGGACGCTGTAACTGCGGTGCACACTTCTGCAAGCTGTTGCGCCGACCCGTAACTGCACGCTCCCCCTTCTTCTTGGACTAATGCTCCATCGACTCCCTGAAACATAGGACTTTCATTAGTAATGAACACAATATTGAAAAAAGAAGACACATACGAGGGCGACGACAGAAGGACATATCAATGGCTAAAAACGAAAGAAACATTGTGTGTAACAATCACGCTACAAGAATGCAAGATCTGATGATCTCCATCGATGGAACTGTCCTGAAACGTACCTCGAGCATCTGAGTGACATCTACGGTTGTCGTCAATGCGTTGGACTCCTCAGCATCTCCCTGAAAGACAGTACTTGCATTATTTTGGATAACAATAATTATAACTGAAAACAAAGACTAGAGGACGAGTACTGTGGTGTACCATTAGGTAAAATAATTACACGATCAATTAAAACTATTGATTTACATGCCTAAAACAAGTCAGTGTCAGAATAGCTAAGTAAGATTACCCGATAGGCGCTTGAAGTGGCTGATGACTGCAATAACGACACGGATGGAGAATCTTCAGCCTTCATATTGAGTGGATACATAAATGGGGAAATTATTGTTAGCTAATGCTACACACTACCGCAATGCCGAGAGATAAATACGTAAACTTGACTCACCAGTGGAGGGATGTGGACGAATAGAGTGGGAATAGCGGTTGAGAGCAATTTTCGCCTCGCTCGCGGTGTTTTCGTCCTTATTAGCAATGATGTGGAGTACATGTCTGGGCTAAAGTGCCTGCTGCAGATGCGGTATCGATCACCCCTCTTGTCCGCAAAGACTTCTAGGACTCTACTTTCTATCTCAGAGGCTGGATATCCGCAATATCGGACCCATTCTCTTATCTGATCTATTGTCTTAGGGAAAACATGCATTATAGTACCTTCAGATTTGTTATGGGTCTTCGAAGGGCAACCGCCAATGGAACAGGCAGGCATTATGGAAAGTTCTGAAAAGTAAAGATCAACAATTCTCTATGAATACCAATGTGTTAAAACATTAAATGACACATAAAAGGTTCAATGCAAGGTCCGTTTTGGTTCTTGGAACTATACATGTTATTCACATGCGGATAAGTATTTCAATAACTTTCAAAAAATAGAAAAAGTAATTTGACTAAACTCAGAACATGTGACTAGTTCCTTGCATGTACTGTCGTGAACGAAAAGAAAACATGGATGCAATTTGATGACTACTAGCAAATAGATATAAATTAAAAAATTGGACGCAAAATGATTATGGTACATGGACTTACCTTGACGAACAAACAGTTAGATGCAGGGATCAGAGTAGTTTCTTGTCGTAGAACAGGGAGCAGTTCACAGGTTGCAAACTGACGAGTTTGCTCAAAGTGGTCACGGAAGTTCACAGAGACGAAGAGCAGATAACCAGCACCTTCACGGGTTGACTAGCAAAGCGCAAAGAAGTTCTCATTAGAAATATGAAGTGGGTTATAAAGAATTCGAAACAGGGGTGTGTTTGTGAATGAATGACGTGTATATGTCGTGGCATTATGCGGTCTGCAGGGGGCCGTCCAGCGTGAGGGGGGATGCTTGGCAGGAGACACGGGGTCTGGAGGTAGACATGGGAACAACAACCCATGCTCTATAGACCACTTTGAAGTGTACATGGTCTTTGGCACCTCTTGGCCTTTATCGCTCCCTGACAGCTCCACTTGCCAGCACAAGTACCCCGGTGCGAACTGCCTTTGATAGGGCGGGGGGGTGGATCGGGGCGGTGGTCGTGCAGACAAGACACAGGAAGACTCGTGAATGGAGACACACTTATGTGGATTGCAGGGGGCCGTCCAGCGTGAGGGGGGATGCTTGGCAGGAGACACGGGGTCTGGAGGTAGACATGGGAACAACAACCCATGCTCTATAGACCACTTTGAAGTGTACATGGTCTTTGGCACCTCTTGGCCTTTATCGCTCCCTGACAGCTCCACTTGCCAGCACAAGTACCCCGGTGCGAACTGCCTTTGATAGGGCGGGGGGGTGGATCGGGGCGGTGGTCGTGCAGACAAGACACAGGAAGACTCGTGAATGGAGACACACTTATGTGGATTGCAGGGGGCCGTCCAGCGTGAGGGGGGATGCTTGGCAGGAGACACGGGGTCTGGAGGTAGACATGGAAACAACAACCCATGCTCTATAGACCACTTTGAAGTGTACATGGTCTTTGGCACCTCTTGGCCTTTATCGCTCCCTGACAGCTCCACTTGCCAGCACAAGTACCCCGGTGCGAACTGCCTTTGATAGGGCGGGGGGGTGGATCGGGGCGGTGGTCGTGCAGACAAGACACAGGAAGACTCGTGAATGGAGACACACTTATGTGGATTGCAGGGGGCCGTCCAGCGTGAGGGGGGATGCTTGGCAGGAGACACGGGGTCTGGAGGTAGACATGGGAACAACAACCCATGCTCTATAGACCACTTTGAAGTGTACATGGTCTTTGGCACCTCTTGGCCTTTATCGCTCCCTGACAGCTCCACTTGCCAGCACAAGTACCCCGGTGCGAACTGCCTTTGATAGGGCGGGGGGGTGGATCGGGGCGGTGGTCGTGCAGACAAGACACAGGAAGACTCGTGAATGGAGACACACTTATGTGGATTGCAGGGGGCCGTCCAGCGTGAGGGGGGATGCTTGGCAGGAGACACGGGGTCTGGAGGTAGACATGGAAACAACAACCCATGCTCTATAGACCACTTTGAAGTGTACATGGTCTTTGGCACCTCTTGGCCTTTATCGCTCCCTGACAGCTCCACTTGCCAGCACAAGTACCCCGGTGCGAACTGCCTTTGATAGGGCGGGGGGTGGATCGGGGCGGTGGTCGTGCAGACAAGACCCGTTTGCCGCAGGGCCTCACCAAGGAGAGGCCATCTAACTGAATGTAAGAGGATGGCTGCAGGATCTACTACATGGAATGCAGGGGGGTGAGTTTATAAATACCTCACCCTCCCAGGAGAATATACACTAGATTCATTTAAAAAATCAAAACAACCATTGTTAAAATATATGTTGGGCTTTATTTTAGATTTTAATTAAACATAAATAATAAACATTACACATTGTAAAGTTGAGGTTGCAGCACATCGAGGGAAAATCCGCGGTATTGTCCACTGTCACTGGGGAAATGTTGTCTAATGGCAAGTACCGCACAGGCAGGTATTACTCTCCGAACGCGGTGTCCGAACCTCCCGTGAAGCCACCAAGTGAAGCAACGATAGGCCACCAGCCTGTACCACCTGTGAAAAAAAAAGATGCAAACTGTATTAAACTGACCAAACTTTCTTATCAATGTCGATTCAGGTAACACATGTCATTTTTCTTAGAAAAAAATTATATCTAGAAAATGCACTATATGGAACAAATTTACATGCGTTCGAATGATATGTAAATGTAATTTTATATGTGGGAGACGACCATGAAATAGTGGTGGCATCACTGACATCACAAACAGAGTATACTTACTCGTTACTCGGATTACGCGGACGAACAGTGCCGCGAAGTTCGTGCATAAGCACCATCATCATCCTCAACACGGTCCGTGAGAGGCAGGCTTCCCTGAACTCTGGCAGCTCGGTGATGCATTGCGGACTTTGCTCGCCTTCCTGCAGACTTTGCTCGCTTTCCGAAATGTAGGCCAAGCACCCGGAATTTTCACGGCAGCAGCAGTTCTCCTCCTCAGTTGGCATTAGCTCGCACCGATTGCACGTGCACCAGGTGGAGACGCCGTCCATGCGACATGGTCCAGGCTCTTCATCCGTTGACTGGTCCTCCCAACTGCCGTCCGAATCCCCATCGTTTTCGCGTGCTTGACTTTCCAGTAGTTCTTCCTCGGTGTACTCGGGCTCGTACATATACGGCATTATTGTGGCCATTGTGCGGTAAAGATAGTAAAATAATTTACAGAGATGGTACAGGTGTTCACACGGGCTACAAGCGGCGAAGGTAGCTGACCAGAGCACTGAAACGAGTCACAGAATACTCAAAGTAACACAGAGAGAGTAATGGAATCGAAAATCTGCTGCTGTATGTTGTGAAACGGTCTGTTTATACTTATTGGGGAAAGAGGCGTCCTGCCATTTCCATGGCAACACGTCAATAGCTGAGGCGCAGCGATTGTTGACACGAGACGTGCTTGAAATGGGCAGTACGCGTCTGCTGATGTCAGGCTCAGGGGCGGGGGATTTGATTTAGTGCCGCAAAGGCAGGTGAGCCAGGTCGATGCGGCGGAATGATAGGATTATCACAAAATGGAGGCTGATTTCGAGTGCGATAATGGGCGAAAAGTCGGGTAAGGTCCATAGGAAAGTTTCCTACGATCTACCGATTTATGCTTACAAACACATGGCCGACCCGTAGGGACAATAAAAAAAAAGTCCCGGAACTCTCCTTTAAGAGGTGTTGTGCAACTGTAAAATGTAAATTACTGTTTAGGAATTTTGTTATGTAGTATTATACATTTGGATGTCTATTTGTAAAGATGTAAATTTGTTTTCCACCAAAAATAAAAAATAAAAAAAAGGCAATTTCTTCAGAGATGAAACTTAACTTCCCGGACCTCTCCCCTTGCTGTCCTGAACAGAGGGGCCTGAGTGTCATCATCAATTAAAGCCAGTACTTCACTACATAGAAAGAAATACAATGCTTTAGATGGAAAACTCAGTGGAGAATTGATAAACCATGTCTGTTCTGGCAGCACTGGTGACCTCCAGGTCACACGTCTCATAAAAATTCCATTAGTGACCATCAGGCATTGAAGGGGGAGGCACGATCTAAACACAGATTAGGCCCTGCTAGGCACATGCCTAAAAAGAGAAATTAAACTTAAAAAAAGGTGGGGGCAAGAGTGGAAGAGAATTGTGAAATTACAGTTGATTAAAATGGGAGAAATACAGTTTATCGCATAACATGGGCAGCGTACATGTCACAATGGCTATTCTAGACTTTTATTAAAGGTGACAGTTACCCCCTTCTAACCACACTAATTTTGGTGGGATAAACACAACTAAAGTTATTAACTAAAATGTGATGTGGGCCTTCCCTTGATTCCAAGAGAACTGAAAGTTGGTAAAAGCATGCTGGTAATAATTAATATAGATAGAGACTATTGAATTAAAGAGTAAAAGAAACTTTGTTTTAACACCATATGGGAACGCAAAAAACTCAACAAACTACCATTATACCTGATAAAGTTTCCTTCTGCTCACCACAGAGACCTTTTGCTAAGGTGTAGGCTCAACATCTTAGTCACGAGAGAAGTGGTGTCAATAAGAAACAAATAACATTAGATGAAGCAAACTGTTGTTTCTGCAAAGAGGTGGACACTATTGAAACAATTAGACATTTGATGCTTACCCGCCCGCTCTAAGTGATCAAAGAAGAAGGGTAATGGGGGACTACCACTCAAGGTCCGACCCACTGCTGGAAGACCAACTGTGGGAGAGGCTACTAACTGAAAACCAACTTGGTCGAACAATTGATGCCTTGAAGTTCGTCGAGACACTGCTGATTGATACCAAGGTTGGGGGAGAGTAAAAGGAAAGACTGTGAGTTTGGACAGATTCATAGCAGGTTGTGTGACCTGCTAGTTGAAGCCTGATTGTTATATGTCAAAGGTTGAAAGATAATTAAACAGTAAAACATTTTTTTTTAATTATAATAAATACGACAACTGTAAAATGACATATTTTTCCCTGATATGGAGTAAATGAAGAAAAACTTTATCTCTGCACAGGAAGGATGTGCAGACTCCAGACTAGCCTAATCTGATTTGTGTTAAAATGCAGTACTCAAAAATCTATTCTTAAATGTAAAGATTTGGAGATTTAGTGTACTAGCCATGTTGTGAGATGTCTATGT
Source organism: Ambystoma mexicanum (assembly GCF_040938575.1). Classification (NCBI taxonomy): domain Eukaryota; kingdom Metazoa; phylum Chordata; class Amphibia; order Caudata; family Ambystomatidae; genus Ambystoma; species Ambystoma mexicanum. The sequence continues at coordinate 491,226,372 of NC_090930.1, read as the reverse complement.
CCTAAAGTATGCCGAGCCCACCTGTCAAAGTTAGATGATGAATTGTTCTCCTCCCACAGCTATCCCAAAGCACTCCCCCACTCCCTTGTCCTATTAGCACACAGGTGGGAGGTGGGTAGTGATCATCAACCAATCCCTTTCGCAAGAATCATGACAAGTTAGTGATGTCATTTAACCTATAAATAAGCCAGTTTGCATCAGAACTGGAGTTCTTCCACTAATTTATGAGATCCAACCTGCTGCCGAAATCTGGCCAGAAATGTCCCAATGCAATCTTGCATTGGAGACAGGAGCCAGGAGGCATAGAAGCTGACTGGGACCCCTTGGAGAAAAGAGCGGAGACCCTTGACTGACCCCCTTGCAGTCCCAGTGGTGCCTTGATGCTCCCTGAAGCTCAGTTCCAGGCCCCTCCTGTAAGTAGAACTACCCCAAAGCCATAGCTTATGTAGGCCCTACATTCTTCCTGCATTGTGTTAGTTATTTCCCCATTGAAACTATCCTGTTTGTCTCTATAGTTCCCTAGCATATTTATCAAAGTAAGTCAATTAATTCCCCTATTGAATTCACATGATCTGTATTGTTGGCATTCGAAACCAACAATCTTTTCCCAGTGTGTTTTGAACTGGTATAGACATAAAGAACGGCCCAAAAGAATGCATCCCAAACCCTGCTTCCAGGTGTGGGTGCAGGGTGCAAATGAAATTCCCCATTGATCCCATTCATTTTAAATCAGAAGTGTGAAGCCTGGCAGTGCTTTTTCATATGTAAGGTGCAAAGCAAAATGTCCCCTTTGTATCCATTGTGTTCTGACCAAAAACCCCAAAGCCCTACCTGTTCTTTATAGGTGTGGCAAAACAAATTTCCCCATTTGTTTTTCTCTCTCATATTGCATCTGGGATTCTGAACCCAAAACCGAATTTTCCATTTACAATTTTTCTTTCACATTGCATCTATGCTAAAACTCAAAAGATGATTTTCCCATTGTGCTCTGACCAGAACCACAAAGCCCTAGCTGTTCTGGTTAGGTGTAGCACAATTAATTTTGCCTTGCTTTTCATTCTTTCACATTACAGCTGTGCTTATATCCCAAAACCAATTTTCCCTTTATGCTCTGACCGAAACCCCAAAGCCCTACCTGTTCTTTTTAGGTGTGGCAAGACAAATTTCCCCAATTGTTTTTCTTTCTCACATTGCTTCTGTGCTTAAAACTCAAAATCAGATTTTCCCATTTTGTTCCCACTCCCTGCCACTGCCTTCCATTCAAAGAAGTTAAGCCTAATTGATGTTTCGAGGGTGAGGTTTGCTCGGAGGAAAGATATCATATAATTGTGGATTCAATCGAAAATCACTGTGTGTCTTGAATGGTTCTTTTCTAGTGTTGGTGGGTGTTTTAAAAGGAAACAATTGTAATTGCATATCTCTGTGTTGGTGCTATAAAGAAGTCATTTTGTTCTTGTGTTGCCACAGCATTGGTGGCGGATGTAATCTTGTCAAAATTTGATTTAAATAGTGAATTAATTAATATTTTCTTAATATAGACCGGTCTGGTTCCTAGCCCATTGTGGTACTGGCTATTTGTTGGGGCTGTGTGCGAGACGGGTGGAGGCCTTACCAAAGTGAACCAATTAAAATCATAGTGATTTGTTGTGCGCCACATCCATTGAGGGAAAGTCACTCCTTGAGTTGAGTGTAACCGTGTGATAAACCGCGACAGACATCTGGCATCGTACTATGGCATTTCTCTGGAAATGAACGTTTGTGCAGCACTCATGGCATAGGGTAAGAGAGCTCAAATGTAGCAACCCTCCTTAGATGTGCTCTCTCCCACCTTTTTCATGTGTTGATATAACATGTTATTTGTGCCACTCTGGGGCTTCTTGAGCTTGCTCATTCCCTGAAATCGTGTTAACTTTAACATTTCAAATTTTTGCTGTAATTTAAGGAAGGAAAAACACTTTTTCTCAGGTAACTTTAATAGATTAGGTACTTGTAGTAGTTTGTCTACTATTGCTAGGATCAGCCTTCTGATTACAGGGCCAGTCTTAGGATCCTGTAAAAAAGTGTGGATATCAACATCTCTTCTAACAATGGCTGGATAAGCTCAAAGAATAAACACAAAAAGAGTAAGCACAATTTCATGCACATCACTTTCTGGGAAAACCATAAGTCAGTGAAACACATATTGAGTAAAAAACCAATCAGGATACTGATCACTCTTCCAATTCTTAACCAAATGTTGTCATTTAGGCATAATCATGCTATATCAGTATTTCTCTAAAGTTCATTTTCAAAGATCCCTGTGGCTCAAGCAAAAGAGTTGCACACCAACTTTAATATCTATAAAGAGTGTTCAAGAGGAGCCACAGTCCAAGTGCAATATGCATTTATCAATCAGTTTGTAGCTTCATCGTCCTTCTTTCTTGTTATCGATTGAGTCTTCACACGCTGAAATTCTTCTTATTGTCTTGCTTCTGGATCAACGGCTTGGGGTGCTGCGGCCTCACCGGTGTAGAGCCTGACGTTGTTCAGGTGGATCCAAGCTCGTCTGCCTTGAACCTTTACCGCTGAGGGAGTAATGTTCTCTACTACATACAGGCCATCAAACCTTGGTTCATGCCACTTCCTAGTGACATTTTTATAAACACGGTATTGCCAGAAAATAGTCTTGGTGCTGATAAAAGTTCTGAGATCGGGTTGCTGAATGGTTTTCATCTGTCTTCTGAGACCAATCCCTCTGGCACTTGTTGATCTGAAATGAGAGAAATACTAGCAGACATGCATGTCAAATAATCACATAATTCATTTTCTAACATGTTTGCTGTACTCCGGGCATCACTTCTACTCCTCGATGGAGGAGTTAAAGGCATTCTCATTCATCTTCCTGTCACTAATTTGTGGGGTGTGAGGTGATGGTCCGAACCAGGCTGATTCCTTATGGCATATAAAGCTAAGGGAAGGCAATATAGCCATCCCATTTCAGTGTCAGCTTAAGCTTGGCAATCCTTTCCTTAAGGAGGCCATTGAGTCTCTCACATATCCCATTCGCTTACAGGTGATAAGCAGAAGAAAACCTGTGCTTAATAATCAACAATAATCCTATCTGTTAGAATACTTCATTGACAAAATGTGGCCCATTATCGGATCTCAGCACTTCATACACTCCCCATCCTGGGAAGACTTCACATACTAAAAACATCACTGCGAAAGTGGCGTCAGGGTGTGTACATGGACCTGCTTCAATCCACATGCAGAAGGGACACACCACTACTATCAGATACCTGTATCCACTACATACTTGCTGAATATCAACCTTGTCAATATGTAAATGATGGGAAGGACCATTTGGTCAAGGAAATACTCCTCTAATCATTTGCAGTGTATGCCAAGTCATAAAAGTTTGACATACAATGCAGTTTATTACATAAAATGCAACGTGTTCTAACAGGTTTGCAACAAACCAGACTTCCGCAATTGCTGCAGCAAGACTTTCCCTAGTTATATGTACAGGGAAGTGCAGCTGTTCAAGCGCTACCCTTAACAAGGCTACTGGCATCACCAGCTTTCCAGTGCTATCCTTTTGCCATAATGCTTCAGTGAGTGATAAAGAATACCCCCTTTGCTTCCATAATTCCTGCTCTACTTGTGGTGCACTTCCTTTAATCTCCATTTATTGTGTTCTCAGTAAATGATTAAATCATTCTTTTGCTACCAAAATCATGACTACTTTCTCCCTAACATCTAGAGTATCAAAATTTGAAATAGCTGGTTCTGCGTCTGCACCTTCATTCCCGCAAGAGATAAAGTCAGTTTGCTTAGTGTGCACTGCACACTTAATTAACGCTATAGCAACTGGGAGTTGCAGTGCCTTAATGAGCCTGTCCAATAATAATGGATGCTGCACTGGAGTGCCGTCCGCTCGGAGATAGCCCCTCCTTTTCCAACATGCTAACCCTGTGTGTACGGTTGACAGCATATAGGCAGAGTCACTATACACATCACTTCCTGCCCTGTATGATTCTCGAGTGTGACAATAAGCACTACCAATTCTGCCGCTTGCACTGAAAAGTGAGATAGTAGTCTTGCAATACAACTTCAAACTTGCCGATTTCTCTGCGCCACACTACAGCTGTGCTAGAATGCCATTCTCCACTTATTTGACCAATTTTCAAAGAACCATCTATAAAGAGAATGGCCCTCATTCCGAGTTAGGACTACACCATGGAGTAAATAGCTCCATGGTTGGCAACCATGGAGCTATTTACTCCATGGAATACCGGCATGGTGAATGGAGTAATTTCCGGTCCATTCCAAGGTTGGATGGACCAGTAATTCCCCATTCACCATAGCCCTTCCCCATCCCCATTTCTGCCCCCATAGGGCTCAATGGGAATGGGGAAGGAGGTAATTACGGCACCGTAAATTACGGTGCCGTAATTTACTCCAAGTTCACTTTGCGGGTCCCGTAATTTACTCCTGCTAAAAGCAGGAGGTAAAGAGGGACCCGCAAAGGGAACTCGGAATACGGAGGTAAGGGATTACTGCCATCGGTGCCCTTACAGGCGCCGGTAATCCCTTACCTCCAACCTCGGAATGACCCCCAATGTCCATTCCTGACAATGCATTTCCCTTAGTGCGCGTTATATCATCATAAAACTCCACATAATTTGCGTAGTCATGCACATGCTCGCTCTCTGCCACTGGCTCAGCTACAAAGGTGGCGGGTTCACTATTTGTCATCTGATCATTTTAATTACTGGGTTAAAAATGATCACTTCATATGCAGAAGCTCTGTGGGATGTCAATGTACCTTTGGGTTTCTCTAATATGGCAAACAAAGAATGTTCCACAAAAAGCGTCATAGTGCAACCCATTACACTGCTTGTAGATTTCTCAATTGCGAACGCGGCGGCTGTCAATGACTGTTCACAAGGAAAGAGCCCCTTTATAACTGGGTCTAGAATCCCACGATAATATGCTAGAGGCTTATAGCCTAATGTGGTACTCTGTTTAAGCACTGCAGTCATAACTGTCCCATTTGTATGCGAAAATAAGAAAAACTCTTCAGCATAATTAGGAATTCCTAAAACAGGAGCTGTACAAAATTGCTTTCTTCAACTCTTCAAAGACTCCCTCCAATTCCTCAGTCCATTCTATGTTCTCCATGTTTGCCTGTGCTTTCTTTAAAGCCTGCAAAAGGGGTCTTGTGAATGAGTGTTATGCAGTTTTGCAGTCTTCATGATCACCTCAGCTCTTTCAGGTGTCACTTTCTTTGCCTCATGTGAAATCAACTGGCCTATGTATAACACCTCTTCTTGACAATACTGTAGCTTCTCTTTGTCCACCTTTTATGTCTCGTCTGCTAGGATAGTCATCAACTGAATCGAGACCTGTCTGCACTCATCTTCTGTGGTGCTACAAATTAAAATGTCATCTGCGTACTGTATCAGAGCACTCTTCAAATCAATATTGCCTATTTCCATCTGTAGGACCCTGTTAAAGATCGATGGGGACACACAGTACCTTCGGGGCAGCCACCTGTGTTTCAGATGGGTCTGGCGGAAGGTAAATGAAGTCAAGTCTTGTGAGTCTTTGTACAATGGAATTGAGAAAAAAGCATTTTTCAAATCGATCACAGTGAAATAACAAGCTTCTATTGGGATACTACATAGAATTGTTGCTGGATTAGAAACTAAAGGAAACTCTGCATCTACAATCTAGTTAATTGGTTTCATGACCTGTCTAAATCTCCATGACCTTCCCTTTGATTCTTTTCACAGGATACAATGCAGTGTTGCACGATGATTCTGATGGTACCAGGATACCTTGTTCCATCAGCGCTGAGATAGTCTTAAAAATACCCTCATTCACCTCCTGAGACAGTGGGTATTGTCTTGCTCGAGGCAAAATTGCTCCTGGTTTCAACTTTATTTTTAACTTCCCCTCTTCCCATTAATAGGCCTACATCATGAGGGCCTGTAGTCCATAAGGCGCTTGGCACTTTCTCCAAGTCTTCATCAAAAAATGCTGGGTGCTGTCCGATTATCGATATGCGCTATGGGATCTCGCTTTTCTCTCTTCTTATCCAATATGTAATGCTCATAAAGAACACTACTTCATCATCTGCTGGGTCATCTCTAAACATGTCATCATCAGTGACGTCAGTAAATCTACACCATTCTTCAATAGCTATCACTGTTCTCCATGGTCTACCCACGTCATCCGTTCCTTCGAGCATCACCATTTCCCCTCGTACTATGGCTGCATCTAATTCTATAGGGATGGTCTGTCCCCCCTCTTCATCCATGGGTATCTGTGGTCTGAACAAGAATTCATTAGGTATTCTCATAGTCTTCCCCACTAAGTCAGGTAGCTATGTTAACAGAATGCTCACCCCATAAATAAAAAACCTCTGGATCATTTGGAATGCCTCACAGAGCCACTTGACCTGTGAATGCCTATATGAATTCGCTCACATTCATGTAATGTATTTCCTGAGTGGAACACACTATCCCTTCGTCAGTAAAAGAAATAGTCATGTTGAGTTTTGTCATCAAATCTCTTCCCAATATATTAACTGGCGTCTGTCATGAATACAACAATGGAACAGACATGTCACACTCTCCTATAGAGACTGCTGATTCATCAGTAAAAAAAAGGAACTCGACTTGTAGCACCAGAGAACCCTTCAGCATTCATGGCATTTCCCGACATTGAATATTTTCCCTCTCGTATTCATGAACGGGTAGCCCAGGTGTCTACTAAAAAGGAAAAGGAGTTGCTCCTATCTTCACATCGACCCTGGGTTCCTCTTGGTGGTCTGGTGTCACTGATAGTACTGATCCTATTGTGGATACATGCATACATACCCCTGTACTTGTGAAAAGATTTCCTCCCACCATAGTCACACCCCCTATTCTAGGTGTCAATAATTGTCCTGTGTTTGCAATCTGCTGTATTTGCATAGGAGAGTGCTGCAATTGCCCTTGTGGTGGATTCATGTGTGCTTGTTTTAGTTGCTGTGGTTGATGTGCCTCTTGCATTTGCGGCGTCTGTGTCTGATACACTGTCTGATCTTGGGCAAACTCTTCCTTAGCTTGTGAGCTATATGCTGGAGGGTAAGCTGTCCCTCCTCTTGAGAATTGACCATTCTGTAAATACCCTTGGCTCCTGCATATGCACTCAATGTGCCCTGTCATCCCAGAAGTCCAACATACAGGAGGAACCCTTCTAAATAGTCCCCCTTGGTTATACCCTCCTTGCACATTCCGATTCTCATTCTGTGCGTTCTGAAACCCACATTGATTGTTTTGGAATCCACCCATTCCTCTGTATCCCATGCCTCTGCCTTGTGGTACAAACCTATTCCCTCCTTGGTCTATCGGTAGCTGATTATTCACCTGCGATGTACCCACTGCTTGCTTTACCCTTAGTCTTTCTCTGCTTGTCAATACCGCCCCTTCTATGGCATATTTTGACAATTTCTTCTGGACTCGTTTGGCTTCCTCAAGTTTCCTAGCCTCTTCTCTCAACTTGTTTTTCGCCAGCAACAGCAGACAGTGATGCACTATTTTCAACTGTATTTCTGCCCATGGTTTTGCTTCCATTTCCACTTGCTTTTTCATTTTCCTCTGCACCTGCTCAGGCAACCCTTGACATAAAATGTAAAATAATGCCACTGTTTTTCCCCATGGGCTCCTTGTTTCAAGAGTTCAGCACTCTTGAATGTCCTGGATATAAGCAAGCAGATCATCATCTTTTCATTTTACGTGTCATGATTGCACCCATGTCTGATGTGTTAGGATACTGTACCTTGAGATCCCTCTAGACATCTGCTCTACAATTATTAAACAGAGCTCCATCATGCACTGTATTCTGTGCTGTCACACTCGAATAGCCTGCTCTCTTCCATATGTCATCAGCTCTTTCCCCAAAAATGACTGCTAAAAGAACCTTAATGTCCCGTATGGCTAACATGTTTCCTCCTCTCATTTTTTCCAATTCATAATTCCATTTTCCCACATCCGATGACAAACTCAGAAGTTTTCATCTTAAATTATCCTTATCAATCTGCGGCCATGGAATATACTGTGGTCTTGCTCCCCCTTTTTCCAATAAGGGAAACTGCGTAATCTCTAACCCGTATTTCATCTCCCATCGTCTGCTTATCCATATTAGGGAGAATGGTTCCTGACCGCCTCCTCCCTGGGAACAATCTTAACTTGCTCAAATATGGCGGTGATTCTCCCTTCTCATTATATGATCATACTTTGGGATGCTCTGGATATGCTATGGGATCTGGTGTCATTTCCTTTGGTTGCTCTAGATCAGACCATCTTACTTCCTTGTCTGCCTGCAAGTTTTTTCGGGGGCACATGTACCTCCTTCCTCCTCCCCACGGAAGGATTCTCTTTCTTCATCTGACATATCTAGTCCCCAACTAGTGTCACTCCCGTCCCCTTCACCCATATCGAAGGTCAGTCTACTTAAGGTTAAGGCTCTATGCTCGAGGCTGAATGGATTTTCCTCTTTACTTCGTGGTTGGAAGCCTAGGGTTTGATCTCCCTTCTCTCTGCTTTCTGATTTACTACCTTTCCTTAATTCTTGATATTCCTTATCGATCCTGTCTCCGATACTTCCTATATTGAAGTTCTCTTGTAAGGCTACTCTAGATGGTCCTAACGCTGCACCTTGTAACAAGAGGAACTACTCTATACTGCCCATTGTATTGCCAGACTCTGTACCATTAGCTCCTTTTGAATAAGGTTAATATCACACTCCTGCTGGCTCCTCTTATGTTCTATTTCTTCCTCCAGTTCTCTTTGCTTTCTCGCCTCCCATCCAGCTCTCTCTTCTTCCTGTCTTATCTCCTCTCGTCTTGCCCCTGCTCTCCTTTGTTCCTCTTCTCCTTGTCTTTGTATTCTTCTATCCTTTAATTTCTGTGATTCCTCCTCTTCTCTTTTTCTTTCCTGTTGATCCCGGTTTTCTATTGCTCTCTGCATGTTGTCATACATCCTTTGTTCTTCTGCCCTTTCTTCTTTCTTTTGTTGCTCCTCTTGATACATTTGTTCTCGCCACTGTCTGCTCTTTCTTTTATGCTCATCTTCCTTTAATCTCTGTTCTCGTTCCCTGTCTTTTCTAACTTGTTTGTCCTGATCTTCTCTTTGTCTTACTTTCCTTGATGCTCTTCCCATCTAGCTTGAGCAATATCTGTCCTCCCCTCCATTCATTCTGTACGAGCGTTACATTGTCAGCTTTATCCTTCTCTCTTTTCCATCTCTTAATCTATTGTTCTATCTCTGTCGACATATTTGATTGCTCGCTTTTCTCCCCTTTGTCTTGTAAAATCTAAAAGAGATCCTCTTTTCTCTTACTGGGCTCTGGACTATCATCACTGCTATAAGCGGGTGGTTATACTATACCCGGTCGCCACTTTCAGTTCCTCTAAAGGATACAATCCTTTGTCTTCCATACTATCGTCATTTACTTCTGGCAAGGTAAGGGGAACTGAGGGCTCAACACCTTTCTCCTTACACTGATTAAGCATCCACTCTTTAGGTGGCAGATCTTCCCTATCTTGCTGGTACATCTTCTAAAGCTCTTTTTTCCTATGTACGCATTGTGCAAGTATGTCGTCATGTGTTGCAATATTGCTTTTCATAGTGATCCCTCATCTTATCTGCCGTGCCTTTCACCCATTCGGCACTATAATGTTCGAGCTTGTGCATGTGCTTTGGCAATATCTTACATAAATGCATCAGAGGAGTAATGTGACGAGTCTCGATTGACTGTCAATACTTACCAGTGTATACAAAATACCTTTGCTCCCTTTTGATTCATCAAATAATAAATATGAGCACGCTCCAAAAATCATTGCTCAAAACCTTTATCTCTCCAATTTTCTCGTCTACCTCTGGGTTGGCACCAACCACTCCGCTAGGTAGATAATATAACTTTTTAACCTTGTCTTAGTTATAATATGATATGATGTGATATGGCATTGATAACATGCCTATTCACAAATGTTTCAATTCGCAACGAGTCAAGGAAGGGGGGACGGAAGGAAGACAAAGACAGCGATCCTACTAGGCCAGGTGTCATTCAGATCACGCAAGTGCATGGGAAGGGGAACGTTCGGGGGGAAGGTGGTGGGAGAGTGCAGTACATGGTATAATAGAATAAATAACAATAGGTAAAAGTACAGTCAGCTGGTGGCAAGTGCAAGGGTAAGTGCAGACATCGGGTGTCAAGTGATGGAAGTGGGACTGAAGGAATACAGAAGACAGTCCCCAAGTATGTGGGCTGCCCGGAAGGCAGTGCAGTAGTGCGACTGGCAGGAGAGGGGACCTGGGCCCGAGATAAGAGGGTGTCCAGGTAGCCAGTGCAGTTTCAGTTTCAGCCAGGAATTCAGTAGGGGGAGGAGGAGAAAAAGCAGAAGCAAACAGAAAGGTTTTGAGGTGCTTCCAGAACGGGGAATGATTCTCCTTAAGTTTCAGGGAGGCAGGGAGGCTGTTCCAGAGGGAGGACCCAGCTGAAGAAAGAGATCTACCACCAACTCATTGCTTGGAGAAGCGAATGACCCTGCAGGAGTTGGAGGCAGATGAGCAAAGAGCTCAAGAAGGAAGATATTTACGAAGGTATTGAGGCCCCAGATTCCAGAAGGCCTTGTGGACAATGCAGAGGTTTTTGAACTTAATCCTCACAGCCACTGGGAGCCAGTGCAGAGATTTCAGTCCTGGAGAGATACGATCCCTGGGCTTGAGGCCAAGGACAAGTCTCGCAGTTCTGTTCTGGATGAGTTGCAGAGGGCGAAGAGTAGAAGTGGGCAGATTTAGAAAGAGGCTTTTGCAGTAGTCCAGCCTAGACAGAACCAGAGCTTTGGAGACAGTGAGCTTCTAGGGGAAGGAGAGGAAAGGAAGAGTACCTCTGAAGAGGTGCAGTTGCTAGTGTGACTTCTTAGAGACGTCGGAGATGTGAGGAGAGAAGGAGACTGTGGAGTCGAAGATGACCGTGAGGTTATTTACCTCATAGGTGGGAGCAGGAAGAGGGTCAAGAGAGGCCAGCCAGAGAGTGACAGGAAAGGAGGGAGCTGGTGTGCCAATGAGGAGAATCTTAGTCTTACTGGCATTAAGGCAGAAATCATTGGCGGTGCACCACTCCTGGATGGTGGACATGCAGTCATAGATGAGAGAGGGAGAAGGGGTGGCTAAAGGTAGCCTGAAAATGAGCTGAGTGTCATCCACATAGCACTGGAAGTTGGGGCAGAGCGCTGCAATGGGGTGGGCAAGCAGTGGTAGGTATTGGTTGACCAGCCAGGGAGAGAGGTTATACCCCAGGGGAACACCACAGGTAGAGATCGAGAGGAAAGGAAGGAACCAAGTTGAACCTGGGAGGGTCGATCAGAGACGAAAGAAGTCAGCCACGCCAGGGCCTGACTGGTAATACCCAGGTTATCAGAGAGATGGTTGAGCAGGATGGCACTGTTCACTGTATCAAAGTCAGAAGAGAGATCAAGTAAGATGAGGATGCAAGGGTTGTTGGAATCAAGGTTGGAGAGCAGGTCTTCATGGATGTTCAGGAGAGCAGTTTCTGTGCTTCTGGCAGCTCTAAAGCCAGACTGATGATCATGGAGACAACCAACAGATTCATTATGAACACTGAGCTGGGAGATGGCCAGCTTTTCCAGGAATCTGCCCAGGAAATGGGTGATGGAGATTGGGCAATAGTTAGCCGGGCAGGAAGGGTTGACAGAGGGTTTTTTAAGAAGAGGGTGCACAAGGGAGTGCTTAAGGAGGGAAGGGAAGTCTCCACTGGTGAAGAAGTGGTTGCAGAAGTCAGCCAGAGCATGAGCCAGGGAGTCAATATGGGCCTTGATGGTTTTGGAGGAGCAGGGATGAAGGTGTTTTGACAAGACTTTCATAGATCAGACTTGTCTAGAAATCGTGTCTGGGAAGAACAGGGGAAATGCAGAGAAGGATGGAGGAGAGGTGGCTGAAGAAGGGCCAGAGGAAGACCAGGGAGTAGAGGGAGGAAGGGGAGAGAAAGATAGAGAGGACAGGATGTCCTGAGTTTTAGAGATGAAATGAGAAGCCAGTGCTATGCAGCGGGCCTGGGAAGGAAAAGGACTGCGGCAGGATTGGCCAGCTCCTTTCAGATTTTAAAGAGATGCCGCAGACATGCTGGCTTGGATGTGAGCTCTCTTGTTGGTGAGGACAGAGTGCCGGTATTTCCTTTGAAGCAGGTGGCAAGCCAGTTTGTCAGAGGATGTACCGGAAGCATGCCATTTCCTCTCAGCCACCCTGCACTTGCATTTGAGGGTGACAAGGTCTGAGTCATACCATGAGTTGCACTTGGCTTTGCGCTTCAAGCGGATCTTCATGACAGGGGAAAGAACATCGAGAGTATCAGATATAGCAGAGCAGAGCATGGAAAGGGCTGTGCCAGGGTGTGAGTCAGCCAAAGGTGGAGGGGGGGTGAGAAAGTGGCAGTGAAAGCCTCAACTGACACACACTTCATGGGTCAGATGACCGAGAAGGTGGGTGGCAGTGCTGGAGTTTTCTTGGCTTGAGGTGTAGAGAGGGTGATGTGGGAGGAGAGGAGAAAGTGATCGCTCCAGGAGGGAGGAGTGGTGAGATGAATTGAAAGGGGAAGGTCAGAACATCCAGAGTGTGCCCTGCAGTGTGAGTAGGGCCATAGGGGAGAATAGAGAATGAGAGAGAGAGTCGTAAAGGTCGCGAAAGAGTCCAGAAGAAAGACAGGAAGCATCCGGGTGGATGTTGAAGTATCTTTGAAGGAGGAGTTGAGTGGTTCGAGAACAGGAGGGAAGATGAGAGGTCCGCCCACTCAGAGAGGAAGGAGGAGATCTGACCAGGTGGCTGATAGATAGTAGCCACAGTAAGGGAATGGCTAGGAGAGAGAGAGAGAGCCTGCAGATGAGGCATTCGAAGGAGGAGTAGGCCTGCGTAGGAATGACAGAGGCAGGAATGCAGTTCTCATACAACAGTTCATGTCCCTCCTCGACCTCTGAATTTCAACACAAATACACAAACAGACAAACACGTTGACTCTTTACATAAAAACCTCAGTGATCACTCTAACTCTTTGCCCCTAATAATACCCTGATTTATAGAGTTTAAATTGTCACCCTATGCAGACCTGTCCTGCACGTACCCTAGTTTACTTTCATTGGAGTGTGAGACAATCACTTCTAAAACCCCTTGGGTTAGGGCTCTCAGGCCTTCTTTTTTACATTAAAGAAATCTCCCATTAAAACCCCATCCTCTTAGTTTGCCATTCCCCTTAGAATACTCACCATTCGCTCACTCGGCTCAAAGCGTTCGGTATCGTATCAGCCTCCAATCAACCACTTTCACCTTCCAGCTGCAAAGTGCCTATGGAAACCAAGTAGGGATTTCGTCATAGAGCTACCATGCCCACCATCAAGATTTTACTTGCAAGTTTTCTATTCGGTCTCTCTCCACAGGAAACCCTGCGATATTATGGCTAGATGGCAGAGGATGTCCTATCGTTGGAAGCTCTGGAGTCAACAGGTTGATGGGTCTGAACCATCTGCCAATGCTACCACGTGAACCCACGGGGGGCCCTTTTAAATCAGTAACACATCATAAAAGGATGGGGATGCAGAATAACTCTTACACCAAATAATAAGAAAGACTCAGGAAGTTGGCACAATGTCTCCTCCGACTGTTTTATTTTCATTTGTCTAAAACAGGGAGTTACAACGGACAACAGATAATCGATTGTGCTCTCATTCATTTTGCATAAAAAACACATTTCTATAGCAAATACTTGTCATACATGACATCATATTAAGTGGCAAACTAAGAAAAACCTACGGGAGATTGTGATTGGCATAAGGGGAACATCTATGTATACTTTCTTTAAGGGATCGGGTGTGATTGGGTCTCTAGAGTCAGGTGGACAATTTATGCTCACCCATAGTGCAAGCCATCTTTGACAGTTACTAGATACACAATACACCATTGGTTATCAAACTATAAGGCCCTTCGTTATATTGCCCTCTATTACTGTTTGGCATGCTTGTACTCTTCTGTAACACTCTTATCACAGTCATGCTCTGTACGCCCCAACTCCTATTTCCATCCTTGACCCACATGACAGGAGACCGTATTTCTGCCTTTTTTGCAGCATTTAATTGTCTGGAATGAATAAACCTGGCACTCATGGTCTTCTTTTCTTGCACCTTAACAAGGGCTGATTCAGATTTTAACGTTCTCTATTCTTCAAGAATAGAAAACCGGTTCTTGGCTGCTTCATCCTTTAACACCAGGCCAGACAGCTATTCCAGACCTTTGCTCGATTCTCAGCTTTTTTTTTTACTGCGACACAGCTTTTTGATCCTTCCTTCACCACAGGCAAAAGCTTACTAAATGTGTGATACCGATGTCCAGAATCTATATAATGGCGGCATCGCCTGCAGTCTATTCACTACGTATAGCCAGCCTATATGATGACTTACTTGAGTTGTTGCATCTGTACAGTTATAAAACGACTTGCATTTTCTGCCGTGTTCTTCATACGTACAATCTTCATTCCGCATATGAACATTTACTTGATTCTTTACTTCATCATAACATTCTGTAAGGTCTATGCATCTTCTTCTTCGACCCTTCTTTAGTATGTCACACTCATTTCTTGTGATGTCACCAGCCTCCTTTCCTCTCATCTTCATATTCCTTCAGGAGCTTCCTCCAAGAGATTGTCATCTCTACGGGGAAATGTCATATAGGGCCTTTTCAATGGATAACTTATCTTGAAGACTCTGTGGAGTTGGCATAATCACTGGTGTTGTGCCTGCCTCGATTTCTGGCTCCCAACATAGAGGTAGAATTGGGGCGGGACTTTCTGCCGAGGCATTCAGCTGCTCCTCTACAGCGTTGTAACCCAGTCCAAAATGTATCAAATAATAAAAAGTCATCCACGTATGCCACGCATTTCATGCTCAATGCCCCAATAGGGTGTCCTGTCAATTGGTCGACTGCAATTTGGTCGACTGCAATTTGGTCGACACCATTTGGTCGAATGCCAAATGGTCGAATTTTTTTTTTTTATTTATATATTTTATTTGTGGGTTTTCATGTGGGGAAAGAAAAAAAAAAGAAAAAAAGGGGGTTGGGGGGGACCCCCCCAAAAAAACCCAAAAAAGGGGTAAAAAAAAAAAAAAATTCGACCATTTGGCATTCGACCAAATGGTGTCGACCAATTGTCCTGTCGACCAAATGTTTTCGACCAATTGACTGGTAACCCCCCAATAGTAGGTGCGATCAGGCCAGCCCCCGCCAGGTAATTTACCACATCAGAAAAGTACAGATTGATTAGGCATGGTGCCAAATTACAACCATGTCTCAAGCCTGTAGCGGTTTTAATACTTTCTGACAGGTCAACATCCCTATTCAATCTCACGTAGATCCCGGAATCCTCATAGAGAGCCATCAGAAGTCTCAACAAACCACCCGGGAGCACCCATCTAACAAGTTTACTCCACAGTCTATTCCTGGAAATCTTGTCTAAGGCCATGGAAAAATTGATGGATGCCAAATAAGTGCAACCATTCGCCTTATTCCATGCCGAGACTTGCAAGGCCTTCACCATTAGACCGTTAAGATTTGTGGAGGGTCTTTTGCAGAAACCCCTCTGGAATGGGCTCAATCGACCGGTTGCCACCACCCATTCTTCTACATGAACTAAAAGAACTGATGAACACATTTTGCAATCCTCATCTGTTAATGAGATGGGTCGATAATTTTTTGGATCGGACGTATAACCTCTCTTAAAAATGGGGACAATGTTAGCAGTGTGCCAAGAGACGGGCAAAATACCTGGGTCCATAATGCTTCCAAACAAGATATGTAGGACCCTAGACCAGTTTTTCAGGTCTAGTTTCAAGGCGTAATTTGTAAGGCCACTCGGCTCTGGGGAAAGAAACTTCTTGCACCTCTTTATTAGGTCCCCAATGTCCTCACACTCAATCTTAATATCCCAGGTAGACTCTGTAATATATTTGCCAATGTCCGGGTCGAATTCCTTTTCACTCGACCCCCCACCATAGATTTTGTTAAAAAAATTCACTGATTGGGTTTCGGAAACTCCATTCAATGCATTTGCCTAATGGCGATGGGTCCAGATTATTAACTAGAACCCTGAATGCATGGGAGTCATGTTTAATTAAGGTACATAGCATGCATTCTGCATCCAGCTGCAACATAGTAAATTTAATAGATTTACAGACATTTTTATAATGTTGTTTCAATTTCTTCAAATCGGGCCCAAAGTTAATATTCACCATACTAATCGTTTTCAGATCCCTAATATCTCTATGCAGCTTCCTCTTCTCTTCTACCACGATAGAGTTATAAACATTAATTGTTTTCCCGCTAGCCGTGCTAGAGAATTTGCAATTATGTTTAACCCGGTCGATCAATTTCCCTATAAAATCATCAAAGTACTGAGAGTTAAATACCCTCAACTTCCATTCTAAAGGCATACCTCTAATAATACCATCAAGCTCCTGGTTCAGAATTGCAATATTTCGGTCAGACCATCGAATTCCATTCCCAGAGCAAGTTACTTCAATATTTTCGAGCATGGTCAATCCGATTATTGTGTTGGACTACAAGACTCACATAGCAGCTACTTAAGAGTGCATCCGCAAATATATAATCCAAAATTGAAAGCTGATCCCCTCGTCTCCAAGTAGACGTATCCTTACTGTCCCCTTCTGCCATAATATTAATAAGGATCAAACCCGTCCCTTCATGGTTGCCCACCACCTCAAACCATATTGGATTTTAGGCTCATTAGGAAGGGTCTCGCCAATCATGTCCAAGTTACCGTCCAGTGTTTTGGGAATGACACAATTTGAATTAAAATCACCACCCACCAGAATCTCTCCGTCAGGGTAAGAGTTGGACCAAGTATAAATACACTCAGAAATAACCAAAAGGAACTCTTGCAGGTTAGCCACCCCACAATGCCAATACATATTCATAATCAGTATATAGCTTAAGCTATTTAGCGAAGTTAATTTTGTGGCCATCACCCCAAATGGAAGATTGGGAATCACTCACGCTGTCATTCTCAAAGTAGAGCCCACTGCAATCAACAGGTCCCCCGAGGCCCTGCCCCCATTGCTCGCCAATTTAGTAATGATCTGATCTGATAGCCATCCAGAACCAGAGTTTGCAGCAGTCATGTCTCTTGGATCAACATTATGAAACTGCTTTCAATCCTAAATAATCGCTGATCCCAATTCTGGATTTCATGCTGCTATGGACGAGCAGTTTTTCACAAAGCAGATGTGACTAATGCCCAATTCCGTTCGTCCACCTCCACTTGTGAACCTACCAGTTTAGCAGATTTTACACCCCGATTTACAGGATTAAAAGAGACTCAGAGGGCCATCTCCCTCAACGTGTTAGTAATCTCCTCATCTTCCCTTGTTTCAGAGTGAGGTTGAAGCCCAATTCTTTTAAAACAATTGCTTCTGACAGGACTAGTTCTTTAACCAGGTTTGAGGCAAAGTAAAGATGGCAGCAATTAGTGTCAGCTAAATTTGGGAATGCTACCCAAACTATGTCAGTGGATGAAACTAATTTAAGAGTTGGAATTTCAGCAAAATTAGTGAGCACGTTTCCCTGTTTAAGCATAACTAGATATCAGCACCCAAGGAACAGGACAGACTCAATTTAAATTGCTTAATCAATTGCCCCCCATCTGAATCCCTGGGCAAAGCACAAGTCATCGTCGTCAGGCTCTCCTTGGCGCCTACCATTCTTCATTTTCCCTTGCACTCCTTAGCATTTCTAAGAACATTATAAGCTTTCGAACTCTGGGACCCTACATGCTCATCCTCCTGTATCCGTGGGTTACATTTATATAATTTATCTAGTAATTGTCCAACCCCTGAGTGCAGCCTCAGATGCAAGCTCTGCAATAGCTTCCAAGAGCATTGTTGTTTTTGCTGACTCCACTCCACCCAGTTAGAGTTGGGAGCCCCCTGGCTCAGCTCTTGACTGTCTCAACCATAGTTATTGATCATGTAATTGCAAAATCAGAGATATTTACCCTCTGATCAGAGATAATATCAATTTCACAGGATTGAGAGCTACCTACTGAGTGGTTAACGGGCAAACAGCCCTTCAGGGAAGAATTAGTCATAGAAGTAGACTCAGTCCTAAATGTATCGGGGGGGGGCTTACTGACAAAATTAGACAATATACCTCACTGTACCTCCCGATTCCAACTCATCTTTGACAGATCCAAGACGTTAAATGTAACTCCCCTTTTCCTGTCTGCTTGATGTTGCTTCCCAGCCGGTCCATCCTTGCCTCCCATATGAGTTGCCAGGCGAGAGTAGACCCCAGGATCGCCTTTACTCACATTACCTGCTAAAATAGGCTCTGTTAGAATTGAGCAATTTCTGGAGGAAAGTATTTTAAACTTCTCAGTACTAGGTGGGAGGGGATTTGGTTTCCTAATACAGCCATCTGATGACAAACTCAAATTCAGGTTAATCACAGTCCAACAAGGGCAGACTTCTCTAGTCTTTCCAAAGGCTTTAGCAATAGAATTGTCAATTTGGACTAGTTTCGCCCGTGTAGGAAAGGCTTGGAGGGGGACAGTACACATTTGAATTTTCCCGACCCATTCCTAACCAGTTCGTTGACGACTGGAGGTGTCTGAATAGAACTTAATTTTCTTTTGCCAGCCTGAATAGGTCTTGGCTCATCCAGAATATACCCAATTTGGGAACAATTGCCCATAGGTACTGAATTATTTTTCTTCTCTACCTTCTTTTTTCTCAGATTTTTAGCATTGAAACAAAATGGAGCAGTATTTTGTATACCTGGCCCAATTACGTTCCCCCTGTTTTGCTGACACCTAAGAGTTTCAGCAAATAATCCCACCTCCAGAGGCTTACAAAAAGGTAAGGCTTCCACCTCCAATTCCGGAGGGGCCTTTGGGTTTCAAATATTATCTTTCAAATTACTCACACTGCAGACAGGAGGGTCAATACCAATTACCTTAGTAGAGTAATGACTAAGAACGATAAGCTCCTTAGTAGCCCCCCTCCTGGGTAGATATAACAATTCTTCCTTTAAGAGTGGCAATGGGCCATCAATATTAGGGAGAGGGATCGAGAGAATAGGGAGTTTACTTCTACTCAAGTTCTCCACTTTGTCTTCAAGCTGCAAGAGTAACAAACTATGTTCTTTAGGTTAATGCCAAATATTGTTGTACAGGTTGACGAAGAAACTCAGTACCATATTCGAAGCTGATACCATTGGGTGGGCTATGCAAATTTGTTCGTCAACCTCTCTCAAAGTGTGATGCATCCTCCCATCTCCAAATGAGTCTAAGGCCTCTGTCCAAGGGAATTTAATGGCAGATTCTGCCGTTGCATCATTTTTATCCATGAGATCTGTCAAAGCAGTTGGTGAATTAGGCATGGATGCATCACAGGTCTGCTGAATCACACTCATAGGAATACCTACCAACCTAACTCCCTCAATCCCTTCCGTCTCTAATTCTGCAAATTTGATGATGCTTAGGTCATGAATCTCCCTAAAATCAGCCTTGCAATTCACATTGGTGATTAGTGAATGATCAATAAGTGCCATGGCTTTAGTTGGTGCAAATGATTTTATTTCTGTACTAGTTCCAAACTTTTTAGTTTGATTTGCCAGAGTTACTTTCTGATTGCAAGGCCGATTGAGGTTTTTCAAGCCTATTAGATCACCACGGTTGTTACTATAGGTGTGGGTCTTGAGCAGGTTCCCACCGGGCTGGTCCTTTAATTCCTGATTAGGTCCCTCATTAACAGATTCCATAGGGATGTCTAAAAGGGTGCCTGAAACAACCTTACTAGCCATTGGAATTGCAGATCCCCCCAGGTCAATTTAGTTTTTCTCAAACTTCTCCACTTAAGTCCAGCCCGGAGGTGCATGGCAACTCCAGTGAATTGGGACGAGAGGAGCTGAGGGGTGCCATTTGGCTGATCAAACCTTTCCGCATTTTGATACAGACACTGATTTATACTCTTTCACCTATGACAACCACGGTAAATTCCCTTCAATCGAAACACTCCTAGAAGGGAGGCATAGGAGAGGAGCTGTGCAAAATGCAAGAAATACTGCCATAGGTGCAACAAAGTCACCAATCCTTATTGGCTACTCTAAGTTATGGAATGGTAGCTCAGACTGGGAGGTGGAAAAATGCAAGATTTGCAAACTAAGCAAAAAAGTTCAGAATGGATTCACACAAGACAAAATCATACAGGGCATAAACCCACAGTAAACCATAAAAACTCGATATATGGTTCCACCTAGGAACCAGAGCAGAGAGCTAATAAAAACATAAAATGATGGCAGCTATTAGAAAAAATTTGTTTAGAATACACTAAGATACACAAAGGTAGAAATAAACAACTAACTATCCTAGATGAAACAAGCACCATCTTTGATACAGGACTGAACTATATCAAGTGAGCGACCCTTATTGAATACCAACAAACATTTTAGAAAAAGTAAAGAAATGAACAGACAATCAAGAGTAAAAACACACTATTTGATGCATTAAAGACAAATTATAGAGAAGGAGCCAAGTACCCCCACCTCAATCACCTCGCCTATCTTCCCTATATGTTGGGAACCAGAGTGTGAGACACGTGCGTTACCAGTGAAAATACTGATACAAAGGGGAATCCTGGAGGCAAGGTTCCCATTGAGAAAACCATACCTGCATATGAGAAAGAAACGCAAGCAGATGAAGTATCCTTGAGGCTAGCTAAGTAGTGAATAGATTGTGGCATGTGCCTATATATATATATATATATATATATATATATATATATATATATATATATATATATATATATATATATATATATATATATATATGTATATATATATATATATATATATATACATAAGCAAATAAAGAATGGATGTTTCCACTACGTGTTATAGCAGAGCTGGGCTACAAGAAGGAAGGCTTCGTTTCCATTGTGTCACAGTTAGAAGACAAGCGTATTACAAAGTGAATCTCAGAAAGGCGAGACTGGATGAGCCAAGTAGCTAAGGATTTATGAGGCTGGAGTGAGCAGATATAGGATACAAATCGTGTGAAAGAACAGAGCTCATGTTCAGGAGGCATGAACAAAACAAGGAAGACAAGGAAGACATCAAAGGTCTATTAGAAAATAGTATTTTTAATACAAAGAGGCTCGACTTTTTGTGATCTTCAGTCACTTGGAGGGATGAAGTTGGAAAAACATGATGGTCACACCTACGCATGAGGGCAGAGCGTGCCTTCACTCCCCTGAATTCTCCAGAGCAAAGAACACTCCCAAGGACAAGTTCAAAGCCATAATTGACAGCAGACCACTGAGGCGATGATGGATGAATAAGCTAATTGGTGGGAAGCTATGGTTGAAGACTAGCTCACCAGCACTTGGAAGCCCAGACTGCGTGCTGCTAGACATAGGTGGAAAAGTACTGACGAAGGTTAGAGCCCCTACCAATGGTAGAGGACCGCATGATTAAGGGTCCTATAGTTTGTGTAGCCAATAGGATGTTGCGTATTTAGTGACGTTCATGATGACCTGTTTTAGGGCTTAGTTGCCCCACCTGATGTTAGGAAACCTATCACGTTTCTTCAATGCCTTAGATGAGTATGGATCGTATACTTAGCTATTCCCTTAGACCGTATCACATTTGTCATTAGGTTTTTGTAGTTTGCCACGTAGGATGACGTTATTAATGCGTAGGTTGATGTCAGCTATGCCGATTTATTGCTCTAAAAGAATGCTTTTTTCAAGATGCATTGAGAGTTTTTATGCTGAGACCTCCGTTGATGCACGTTGTACTCCCTGTTTTAGATAATTGATATTAAAACAGTTATCCTGAGTCGTTTTGATTATTGATGTTTGAGTAATATCTGCTTCCCCATCCATCTCAAGAGTATTGTTACCTCATCTTAAAGGGCTGGAAGACCCCAATTAAAAAGAAGTGTTAAATATCCGCAATAGTTCTTAACAAATTATTAAAAAATTCTCTAAAGTGAAGAGAGGTAGCAGAGCAGGATTGAAGTTTGGCGAGCAAAAAAGTCACCTACGGCGGTCAACCCTTGTTTTCAATCCGCACAAGGGGCAGTCCTAGATCAGTTGGCAGGGTATGATGCTGCAGAGATAAGTTAATCAGATCATCACACTCCTGCCAAGGCCAAATAAAAGATCCAGCTCAGTTCCCCAACTCACAGAAGCACATCCAAAGGAAATCCAGCAGTGTGTAAAAGAAACAAGGGTTATGACATTGCAGTGGAACTAAGACCAACGACACACTCCAGAGTAAAATTGTATATGTGTGCACCCTGCTAGAGCAAGTCAGTCAAGTATCACGGCAAATGACCGTTAAGACCAAAAGCTGCAGGCTATGATGTTGCAAAATGCACAAATAACGACGCTACACTCCTGCGGAACAAATTGACTTCACAGGGGCAACTGGATATCGCTGTTCAGGTGTGTACAAAGAGTTCCCACAAAGGATAAAGAGACGCAGCCTAGGATTGAAAATGTTATGACTAGACTGAGTTACGGGTAAGCTGCCCTGATTCCATGAGTAAGCTCTTCAAAGACTTGTGCAGAATTAGAGGTACTTGGGTTATCATGGACTTACTGCGTTCAACCTACTGTGGGCTTTTGGAGTTGATGAGTTCACTTTACCAATGTCCTGAAGCTGTTGACTCTTTACCAATGCTGTGGGAGGGGAGAAGCGAGCCCACAAATGCCTTAACCCGCACACCCAAACGCTGAAACACTCCCACAGCAATCTGCTTCACTCTGCGAGGGGGGGTTATATGCAAGCTCCACCCAGACAGAATAGCCACAGAAGAAAGACTGTGCGCCAACAGTGTATACAGCTTACAGCGTTTCAAAGTTTCCAATGAGTTACTAATGCGTAGCAGGCTATTTCACACTGAAACACTCCCACAGCACTCCGCTTCACTCCGCAAGAGTGAGTGGAATTATATGCAGACTCCACCCAGACAGAATAGCCACAGAAGAAATACTGTGCGATAACAGTGTATACAGCTTACAGCGTTCCAAAGTTTTCCAATGAGTTACCAATACACAGCAGGCTATTTCACACCATCGGTAACTCATAGGAAAACTATGCATCGGTAAATCATTGGAAAACTTTGGAAAGGACTGCCAACCCCCTACACCCTAAGTTTGAATCTTGCAAGTCTGTTTGATTGGATGTGTTTCTGCATTAAAGTCTGATCCTGGAAGCTGAAGAGGTAGTCGACCACTGGAACGAAATCCGAAGAGGAATATGTAGAAAACACAAGAAGACCTGCATTTTGAGCCATCGCACGTCATGCTGCAACCTTGCGGGGATGCAATACCCCAATACCCTCGGACCTTGAGCCATTGTGTGGTGCACAGTCTTCCAAAATCCAAATCTTGCTGAAGCTTTATGGGCATCTTTCTGAACCTCCAGAGACGTAAAAAGGTCCCTCACCAGAGTGCTGGGACTTGCAAATGATGAAAATCTGACCAGTGATATTCAGTCTTCTTCTGGCTCCTTAAAAGGGCACTAAAACCACAGAACTACATAAAACCATGAAGAAACTCTTGCCTGGAGCCTTCCTCATGATCCTTGCTGCAAAAGTCCTTCCAGTGTCCTGTCTTCCATCTTCATGATGAATGAATTCAACAACCAGGTTTATGGCTGCAGATCCTGAAGTCCTCCTGCTGCAAACTGTTCTTCTGTGCTGAGGTACTGTGTTGGACTGGGTATTACTTACCATAAGTCTCTTGTGATTCATGTGTAACTTTGTGGTATTTCCTGCTGGAATCCTCCTAGGGTGTCTTCTCTGAAGTCCCTCGACCCTCAACTAACTTTTTAAGTGGAATACTTATTCATTTGAACAGACTTGCTTAGGAACTCCCAATTTGCCTGCAACTCAGCCCAATCTCATTCTGCCTACAGCTGACTCCTAGACCACTAGGGTCTTCCTTCTGCCTCTGAGAGAACTCATACCATAGATTAGGGAAGGGCTGGATAGTTAAATGGGCCTGCCTTGAAAAGTAAAACAAGTGTTCAAAAGTGTACTTACTTGTAAGAGTAAGTTGATATCTGTAGTTCTTAGAGTGAAAAGTACACAAGTTCTCACTTACCTTGAAAGTGCTCTGCCACTTGTAAAAGTATATGGAAGTTTTTTTTACTTACTTTGGAAAGGTTGTGCCATTCACGAAAAGCATATGTAAAGTCTTACTTTCCTTAGAAACTGTTTCACCAGTGTAACAGAAAGTAGATGTCAGGTTAAGTTACTCGTTTTTAGAAGAAGTATCAAAATTATTTATTTTGGTTGATACAAAACTATATTGACTAAATCATGAACAAATCATAAAACAATTATTTCAATGCAGGCAAATGAAAACATCACAAATAATTCTCACATCTGAGCTGGGCAGTGTGCCCTAGTCCCAGCATTCATCTCCATAGCCACTACTCTCACTCATACATTACCATAATTACAATTATAAAACATCACAATATAATAAGCATTGTTTACAAAGTGTATTATTTTCCTTTCTCCTATAATAGATACTATTTGATTTCTTTAAAGAACACAATCACATTTCCAGGTGGTTGAACAGGACCAACCGGTTTTGCCGTTATAGGCACAATTTAACCACATCTTCATCAGGGGACATACAGTACTCAAGGATTACACATAAAATAGTCAATTGACCCACATGAAACATATACTCAATCGCCATTTTAAAACAAATGAGTGCCATTAGCCACCCTTCTTAATTCATCATGTGCACAAGAACAGATGGTGAATCCTTTGTGCCACAAAACCAAGCCATGTTTCAAAAGAGTAATCATGCAACAACAGGAGACCCAACACCATATCAAGGTGCTGGTGCAAAATACCATTGCATCGGTATAAACTGAATTACCTAACATGTGTTGTTTCTCCCTTATTCATAGGTGTAGACAGACAAACAGTTGTCACCTAAATGAACAATGGGAAAAAACATATCACTAATGGGCCCTACAAGGGTAGTGTTACCCCCAAGAGGACAAAGTACATGCCATTTCACATTCTTACAATTTAGCTCCCTATACTCACCAGACACTTCCGATTGTTGACCATATTTTGCTGTGCATCACAAGTGCTTCACTATTGCTGAAGCCGCATTTAGCCAAATCTTCAAAACCACGTTTTCTGTTGGCACAAGAAAACGTGTACTTAGCAGCTTGTATATACGTATTAGCAGAGTGATCATGAAGAGGACAGCATATGTGTTTACAACCTGCATAATATTATATTAGCATTGCTCGCATTATGAATGTGACTCATTTGTCAAAACCAAAATGGGCAGGGCCCCCTAGAATACATGAGCCATAATTAGAAAGCCATACTTTTTATTCACAAGTTGTTTTATGGGCAGATACAGAAGAATTTACCCATGTCCTTCTCCTTACCCATTTAATGCGTATTGTTAGACTGCAGAGGGGCCAACATCTCCTACACGTGAGTGCCGCAATATACAGTCTTGAATGCAGTGTTCGCGAGGTAACACTTTCCATGTGTGTACTCCATTTACGCATACGTTGTTTAATGGGCAGATACATTTTGTTTACTAGCATCTCCTTCCTTACCCATTCAACGCGCATTGTAGAGCTCCAAAGGGGCCAGCATCTCCTTCCCGCGAGTGCTACATTGTAAATTCTTAATTGCGGCATTTGTGGGTGTCAGTTTGTGTGCTACAGTCACGAGACCCGAGCGTGCAGCATCATCTCGTTTCACATTGGAACGGGACGTTTATAGACAAACGCTTCTCTCAAGCAGATCACGAAGATAGAAGGCAGACTCACCTCAGAAGTAGCAGAGTGAAAATCAGAAAAATGGGGGACATGTTTTAAATTTGTACTCATCCTACAATAAATGAGTGTTGCCAACCCAGTTGAAATAGAAACAAATTAACTATGTGTGTTGAAATTGTTGACTTTAAGCAAGAATTAAGGCTGAGGCATACCAACAACTATGTGCTGTCCTACTTAGGACAAAGAAAAAACGATTTTGTACATGTGCTTAAAGAATATCTTAAATCAAGTATTATACCTTAGGGACTGCAGGTAAACATTTTGCCATGTCTCTTGATGATTTAGAATCTTAAACCATGTTTAGCCAAGTTGCCACCAAATGTGGCCGTGAATTAATTGTTTTAACTATTACCACGGCCCAACTGGTAAGTTCTAAAATCGCAGAGACATTACCTGAACAGGAAAGGGCTTTTTGACCAATAATTTGTTCAGAGAGGCAAAACAAAACTTGAATAAGTGAATTAACAGTTTGTGGTGTTTAAGACAGCTACTATTACAAAAAAAACGAATACATTGAAAAAAGACATCTCAAATTTAAAAAAAGAAGTGGTATATCCTTATTTATCAGATTACTTTAATTATCTGTTTTGTTGGAAACAAACCCCAGGTAATAACTTTGGTTCAGGGAGAAAAAGTTGGGTCACTTTTTCTGACACCTTATCAAGAAACTCAGGTGGTGAAGGGGTGAGTAATCAACCTGGCCCTAGTTTTGAATCAGGTGGCCAACTTTTTTGAGGACGGGGCAGTCGTAGTGGCCGCAGAACGTTGCAATACACAACATACATATACAGAATGCTCAAATATAGAGCGTTGACCACCTGGTTTTTCAGACCCACAATAAGGCTTAACGATGGTAGATGTTTCTTTTCCCTGTCTTTAACTTGTCCGCACGTGAGTTGAGTGAGGTAGAGCTTTTGATATTACAATGTGGCCTCTCATTTGTGCCCAGGCAAACTCCAAGTGTCATGCAGCTCACCAGTGAGATCAAATATGTTTTACACAATGGTGAGACTAAAGTTCGTCTTTTCTAATAAAGAAATTGAATCTGAGAGAAATACTACTGGTCTGCCCATACAGTCCACGTTTACTCCCAGCACTTCAGATGTACCAGCTGAAGTGATGACATTTGAAAAATTGGTTCTTGTGCAACTTGATAAATTCATCACTAGCCAACATCATGCTTTCAATCCCAACCTTGCCCTCCTTTGCTTCTGAACTCCAACTTAAACACTCTAAACTACTCATTGATGTTTTAATCTTCCAATCACTGAAGCCAGTGAGCATTTGATATCCCAACTGTTTGCCACCATGTCAGATTTAGGTTTACCCCAAAAGGTAACCTACCCAACACACTGTCTTGGCAACTCTTTAGATCTTGTGTTTGCTGCTAAAGAGATCATTCGTATTTTTCCTGCGTTCCCACTAACCTGGTCCCATCATTTTGCAGTTCCTTTCTCTATCCCGACTTAGCTTCAACCCAAAGCTTTTCCAACACAGTTCTTTTGGAAACATAGCTGGCGTTCCACCTCTCGCCATCCCCTATGTACTCAAATTGAGGAGTACTGCACCAGGTCAACTCCCTGCACACTAACCACCTTACCACAGGTCTTTGGCAATGCAGCAGATTACATTGCCCCTCTGAAGTGCTGTATAGCTAAGGCTCATCTTTCAGAACCCTGGTATACGGATGATCTAAAGGCATTAAAGCTTCTATGTAGGCAGGCAGAAAGAAGATGGAGACTACATTATGAGCCAGCCAAAAAAGTCCTGTTCTGTCAAGCCTCCTCTAACTACCAGAAAGAAATCTTCCTGGCACAACAATCCTACTTTAGTGAGAAAGTCTAATCTGCTATTAACCAACCTAAAGCTTTCTTTGAGTTTGCAAAGTCGTTATGCTCTCCTGCAAAGACTTCTGCAAATGTGATACCTTTGCACGCTTTCTGTTACTCTCTGTCTTCATTTTTTGAGGATAAGATTTTCTATATCCACAAAAACCTCAATAGTGCAGGCTCTTCTGTTGACCTCCTGAAGGCGTCTTCTGTTGACACTGGGTCCATGGCAGGTTGGTCATCATTTCCTACTTTCTCTTTGCAAGATTTACTATCTGCTACAAATAGGCTAAAATCGGCTTCTCCCATAGACTCTATTCCTCTTTCAATTATGAAAGATATCTCTGCTGACATTGGTCCATGGATCAGACAGGCAATTAATAATTCCCTTGCTTCCGGGTATATCCCTAATGGTCTAAAACACATCCTTGTAATCCCTTTGCTTAAGAACCCCCCCCCCCCGTTCACTATGAAGGTCCTTGAATCTCTTATTTCCCCACTACTCAGTGCTTATCTTGAATCTGCTCACTTTCTAGACCCTTTTCATTGTGGATTTTGCCCTGGCAAGGGCACTGATCAGTGCTTGTGGTGGTATTGGATGATCTGGCATGGTTGGTGGACCAGGGTTGAGTCAGAGCACTGATTCTTTTAGATCTATCAGCCGCTTTTGTCAACGTTGACCACCTCATCCTGGTTGCCCGTCTCTCCTCTGCTGGCCTATCTGGTAGAGTGCTCAAGTGGTTCACTTCCTTTCTCTCAGGCCAATCCCAATCTGTCTCCTTGACCCTACTCAAATACAAGCCAGCCCCTCTGTCATGTGGAGTCCCTCAAAGCTTTGCAGTATCTCCTATTCTTTTCAATGTTTATAGTCAGCCTCGTCTTGGTATTATCCAGTCCCACGGCTTCCTATGCTTCTCCTATACCAATGACATGCAGATCCTCCTTTGGCTTGATCTGTCCTGTTCCTACATTGCAGCTCGGCTTAGGGGCTGCTTGGAGGATGTGGGTGAATGGATGTCCAGGAATTGGCTGGCATTTAAGACTGATAAAACGGAGTTGCTGGCTGTGGGTACAACCGATCCTCTACTGTACTGAACCTCTGAGTTCTGGCCCTCTAGCTTGCATCCTTTTCCTTCGCCTGTTACTATGGTGAATGACGTAGGTGTTAACATCTCCAACACTCTTTCAATGTCTGATCAGGTATCATCCATCTGCCAAGCAGTCCATTTTAAGCCGATGGTCCTCCATAAGGTTATTCCCTATATCCTTCATATTTTCATGCCCCCGTAATCTCCTCTCTGGTAGTGAGCGGTATTGATTACCGCAATGCAGTGTATTTAGCACAACCAACGTATACATCCGTTGCAGCTATTACAGAACATGGCTGCTAGAGCAGTTTCCCACCCACCTTATGGTGCTCACATGTACCCTATATTCTGCCAACTGCACTGTCTTCCAGTTTAGAAGACAGTGTTGTTCAAGTCCCTGTGTATTGTATATAAAACCTTCTATAAACAGGAGGCTGAATATCTCCATGCCAAATTTCCCCCAATATGCCTTCTAGAGCACTTCGCTCCTAAACCTCCCTGACTATCCAAATTCCCTGGACTAAGTACTCCCGCGTGGCTGGACGCGCCTTCTCCGCGGCTGCATCTAAAGCTTGGAACACCCTACCATATGCATTGCGCAAAACGGAGGATCATTTGATTTTTCGTCATACATTAAAAATGTATCATTTCTAAATCTCTCTGTTACTAGTTTTGGATCTTTTCCAGTCTACCTTTCTGGTCAGTGCCAAGATGCCTTCGGGTGAACGCTGAACTTTACTAATTCATATAACATAACATAACCTTGCCATTGCTGAATTTCAAGCGTTTGAGACATTGGCTGGGGACCATTCAATAGTGATCAAGGCAGCAGACAAAGGGGGAGGTATTGTCATGACTGATGCAAGTAATTATGATCAAGAGGTGTATAGACTGTTAGCCATTCCATGTCATTATCAGAAACTAAATAAAAAACCATGGGAAGTTATCAAGTCTAAAATTCTGTCGTTGAGTGAGAGGGGTGTAGAGGAAGGGTATTTGTCCAAGAAAGAACATGATTTTACTAACCAATCTGTAGGACATATTCCCCTGTTGTACACCCTCTTAAAGATTCACAAGAACACTCTCAACCCTCCAGGATGGCCTATTGTGTCGGGTGTGGCTCGATTCTTGAGCCACTGTCCAGATACTTTGACTTTTTCATCAACCCTATAGCAATGGTAACCTGGACTTTTTCGTTGTATTCTAGAAATGTCATCAGTAGAGTCGAAGGCTTCAATTTTGACTCGGCTGAGCAAGCTTTGTTCACTATGGACATAGAGGCGTTATATACAAACATTTCCCAAGACAAAGCGATACAGAGCTTGGTATCTATGCTAAAAAGATGCCCAACACCTCATAATGTACCCATAAACTACCTGACTGTGCATCATTGATATTGACAAACAGCTTTTCTATGTTCAAAGAGGATTACATTTTGCAGTGCAAGGGTACGGCACACATGGGCTGCACCTTTGAGTCTAATTTGGCCATTATTTACATGGCACTAAGTGAAGTACAGCTGATTTTAAGTAATTCAACACCCTTTTTCAGTCTATTGTACTGTTACGTCAACATTGATGACATCCTTATAATTTGGAAGAGTAATTCAGAGACTGTGACCCAATTTGTTCATTGTATGTAAATGAGCATTTCACACATGAACATTCTGCACAAAGAATATCGTTCTTGGATCTGTCCATTTTTCACAAGGAGTGAAGACTTTGTGGTGGAAGAAAGAATGGTCGGAGAGGAGTATAATGATACTGTTTATTTAAAGTAAGGGGCAGTGGCGTGAGGCAGCAAGTTTGCCTCCTAACCGTCATTATTAGAGTGTTAGATGGCTCAAGCAGGTCACGCGGGCAAGACCAGCGCGAGCCAGGATGTAACCCATCTTCCCTTTTTACATTGACAACAAGCAAGAACAGAAATAGTACATTACATAATCTTTAAACTCCACAGGTGGACCCCTCAACAAGGATCTTGATCTTTCTCTAGATTGCGAGTCATGTTCATCACTCCCTCCCTCTGACACGCCCTAGCTACTATTGCCTTGTTCATGATCCTCCTGAACAACAGGCATGTCCTTCTGCTCAATCTCTCTATGAGGGTCCACCAACTCTTCCCATGAACCACACATTCCTTCATCACATGCGCTACTTACCTCCTTGCCAGATGTAATCCTATTAATGTTCCAAATTTCCCCATTTTCCAAATACACACACAAACCCCTACACTCGCTCACCCTTGTGGGACTTGAAAACCTCGACAACCCCTTGACAGTTTTTCCTGGCAGCTTTATTCTGGTCCAATCTCCTTTTTCAATGTCCAGCATTTTGGCACCTCGTTTATCATCGGTATAATTTTGCACACTCTGATTTCTACTCTCGCATGTAACTCTCTTTATTTATTTATTTAATTATTTATTTATAGTTTGCTTGTTAGGCGCTTATACAGCAAGTAACATACTATTTCAAAGTGCCCACAGGGTCGAGATGAGGTAACACAGGAGTGGAAAACATTACAATTACAAAGGTAAAATATTAAAAAGAGCAGTGGAGGGGAAAGGAAGAAAGGACAAACCTACTATGCCTTGTGAGTATTCAGAACGTGCAAGTGCAGCAAGGAAGAGGGTAGAGGGGGTAAGTGCTGGGGAGTCTGAGATCATGGGTGAGCCACAGATGAAGTGCTTGAATTGTAGAGTGCTGTGCGGTCTGGGGCCAGTTTAGGTGTAAGTGATTCCTCCAGGGTGGGATGGTGTGCCAGGCAGTGCTGAGGGTAGACAGGAGCTGGGTAGATTGGTTGTGGGAGGTCAGCGGCCAGAGGATGCATAAGGGCCCTGGACATCAATCACAGCAACTGAGGGATTAGCAGGGGATAGAGGAGGGAAGGAGGAGGTAAAGAGGAAAGTCTTGAGAAGCTTCCGGAATTTAAGAAAGTCCTGCTCAAGGCGAAGAGGCAGAGGGAGGCTGTTCCATAGGAGGGAGCCAGCTGAGGAAAGCGATCGACCACCTACCCTCTGTTTAGCAAAACCCTTTACACACACAGAGTTGGTGCCAGAGGAGTGTAGTGGTCCAGATGGAGTGTATTTAGTAAGATAAATATGAAGATAGAGTGGTCCCTGGGCTCAGAAAAACTTATGGATGATGCAGAGGGATATGAATTTATTCCGCACAGCAACTGGGACCCAGTGAAGACTTGTTAGGGCAGGAGAGCTGCAGTCACTGGGCTTAAGGCTAAGTATAAGTCTCTCTGCCTTATTCTGGATTAGCTGGATGTGTCACAGAGTGGAAGAAAGTAAATTCAGGAGGAGGCTAATGCAATAATCAAGCCTAGAGAGAACCAGGGCTTGGTTATAGGTGAAAGGATTGAATCCAAAGGATTGAAATCCAATAGTTTTGAGTCAAAAGGACTGGGAAAAAAAGGTCACTTTTTATTTGGGGGGGGGACACCCCCCAAACCCTGTTTTTGGTATAAAAAACACTTTTTTTTCCTAAACGGAAACCAAAAAAAAACGTATTTTAAAAAAGGTATTCAGCCTTTTTTTTCTGGTCCTTTTGACTCTCAACTATTGTATTAGATCCTTTTGTTTTCGATCCTTTGACCGGACACCCCAGGGCTTGGGTAACATTGAGCCTCTGGGGGAAAGTGAGAAAAGGGAAAATTCCTTTGAGAAGGAAGAGCTGAATGTGGGACTTCTTGGCAATGTCCTGAGTGTGGGCGAGGAAGGAGAGACAGGAGTGAAACCTGAATTGTCTTCCTTCATCTGTCTCCCATCCAGGACACAACCGACTGCAGGCCGTCTTCCCCACATTAATTGGAAAGAGGAGACTTCCATCACACTATGTGGAATACTTTAGTAAGATACAAAGAATTTGAACAGCTCTCTCTCAAAGTTCCAGTTATTCTGCGCACACATCTGGACCAATGCCTTCACTCTCCTATTAAATCTTTCAATCATACCATTAGATTGGGGATGGTATGAGGATGAACACACGTTGCACATTCTGTCCACAAATAATTTACCCATCTCACGCGATTTAAACTGTACTCCATTTTCCAACACAATCTTCTTTGGTGCACCTTCACTCATAAATAGTATTTACCTCCATCATGGGTTGAACAACTGGCTGCTTTGAGTAATAGTCCATCTCGCACACCAAATATCTGCAATCCTCTGGGAAAACCTGCAAAGGACCTGCTATGTCTAGTGCTATTATTTTCTAAGTGCCCACCAGCAAATCCACAGGAGTCTTGTATCTAGGCCATTTTCACTATTATGGCATCAATACCTCACCCCTTACTATGCAATCACCTTGAACACAAATCACATCAGCAATTTTCCTCATTGAGCTTAAGTCACTGCTCAAAGCTCTCTCTGAAGGCCAACCATTGACACAATATTCCCTTGCTTACCTCAAAACCCCATCCTTCCTTCCTTTTTCACACCATTCATCTCTTGAAATAACCTTCTCACCAAGCTACCCCATGTCACTGTTTATGTGCTCTTCATTCTCTATCCAAGCCACTTCACACTCTTCCTCATTAGTATCCTCAGATGTCACCATTGGTAATCTCGACAGACAGTCAGCCTGCACATTGTCCGCACCCGAAATGCATTCTATTTTAAATGTATAACCTTGAAGTTTCAATATAAGTCTCTGAAGTCTGCCCCCTCCTGGTGCAAATACATGTAAGAATGGCTTGTGATCAGTTTTGATAGTGAAATCCGTCCCCCACAAATACATCCAAATATGTTCCACTGCCCGTGTGCACGCCAGGGTCTCCTTTTCAATTACTGAAAACTTCTGTTCTGTCACTGATAATGTTCTAGACATGTGTGCTACCACTTGTAACTGTCCAATTATCCTTCTGCGATAGAGTAGCACCCAAACCATAACTGCTCGCATCCACACCCAACTCACATCTTTTTCCGCTCTGAAGGTTTTTGAGCGGTAAAGCCATTTTAATGTCTTCCTTAATATCTTCAAACAATCTGTCTTCCTCTTCAGTCCACTTAAACACTGTACCCTTCCTAAGTAATTTCTTCAGGGGCTCTGTTTCGTCTGCAAAAAGATCCTCAAATCTCAAGTAAAATTCTGTTAACCCCAGAAATGACCTCAACTGTTATACATTTACTGCAGCGGTTGCTTTTTGTATGGACTTAATATGATTTTGTTTGGGTTTAATGCCGTTCCCTGAAATGCAGTGTCTTAAATATTCTACTTCATTCACACCAAACTTACATTTTTTCCCCTTTAAGTGTCATGCCGCTACCTTCCAAAATCGTTAATCCTCCATGAGAGTCTGATCATGCTCCTTCTCATCCTTACCATAGATTAAAACATAATCCTGGAATGCCACCACACCTTGTAATACCTTGAAGAGATTGTGCATAATTCTTGGGAACAGAGAAGAGGCAGCCACCAAGCCGAACAGCATTCTTTTAAATTGGTACAAACCATTAGGTGTTACAGAAGCTGTTATATGCTGTGAATTTTTATGCAACTTCACCTGATGATATGAATGTATTGTATAGTGATAGCCAACTTCTACAGGAGTTTGACCAAGAAAGGAGTGATGGAGATAGGGCGGTAGTTAGCCAGAGTGGTGGGGTCGGAAGAGGGTTTCTTGAGCTGACGGTGCACAAGGGAGTGCGTCAGGGCAGTTGAGAACATTTCAGTGGAAAAGGAGAGATTGCAGAGATCAGCCAAGGCTGTGGCGAGGGAGTCGATATTTTCCTTAATGGTTTTAGGGGGGCAGGGGTCCACCTGTTTGGATGAGGCCTTCATAGACCGGACTTGTCTGGTGACCTCATCAGGTGACAGGTGAGAGAGAGGAGAGGGTAGGAGGGGGGCTTGGGAAGCTCATTTGTTGGTTTATGTTGTGGGGTGGAAGAGAGGGAGGAAAGGATGTCTTGGGTTTTTGTGATGAAGTGTGCCACCAGGGCCAAGCAAAGGTCCTGGGTGGGTGTGACAGAAGAAGGGGCTGCTGCAGGATTGGCCAGTTCCTTGCAGACTTTGAAAAGTTCGGCTGTGTTGGGTGATGCTGCGCAGATGCAGGCTTAAATATAGACTCTTTTCTTGGATCGGATGCAGAGTCAATATTGCCCTTGAAGGAGGCTGCAAGCCAGTTTGTCAGATGGTCCCCCCAATGAGTTCCATTTCCCCTAAGCTGCCCTACATTTGCATTTAACGTCAGCCAGATCCGAGTCATACCAAGAGTTGCACTTTTTGGAAGGATTCAGTCGAACCCTCATGGCAGGGGCAAGAGTGTCGAGAGTGTTGGAGATAGAGAGGTTGAGGTTAAAGAGGGCTGTGTCAGGGTGAGAGTCAGCTGCAGAGATTGGAGGAGGAGAGTAGGTGGAGACAAAGGCAGCCAGAGTCACTTTTTTCATTGGTCTGTTGACTTTGAAGCCAAGTGGCAGTGCCAGGTGTGTTGCTGCAAGATGAGAGGAGAGTGTCAGGTGTGTTGAGAGAAGAGAGTGGTCGGTCCAAGAGAGAGGGGTAATGAGAGGGGTACAGAGAGGGATGTCAGTAGAGATGAGAACATCCAAGGTGTGGCCACGGGTGTGCGTGGAGCCAGTGCGTAGGATAGCTAGGGAGAGAGAGTCACATAGGTTGTGGAAAGGTCCTGAGGATTTACGAGAGTCCAGATGTATGTTGAGATCACCCGTCAGGTAGAGTTGAGAGGAGGAGGAGAGTAGAGAGGAGGCCAGGGCAGCCCATTCCGAGAGGACTGTCCTGGTGGCTGATAGAAGGTGGCATAGTGAGAGAAGATTTAGGGGAGAGTGAGAGTCTGCAAACTAGGAACTCGATAGAGGAGTAGGCATGAGTAGGGATGATGGATGCAGGTATACATTTTGGAAAGATATGCGCCACTCCCCCTACTGTTTTCTTAGGCCCAGGCACAGAGAGGATTTTGTAGCCTTCAGGGAGGAGTGTGTCAAAGCTTGTGACGGAGCTCTCCTTGAAACAGTTCTCCATGATGACTCACAATATCCTTGAGGCAGTCTTGTACTTTTCAGATGAACTTGTCTGAACTTAAATGATGTCAAATCCTGCGAATCTTTGTGCAATGGAATTGAGAAAAATGAATTTTTCAGTTCAATCACTGTGAAATACTGTGCCTCAACAGGTATGTTAAATAGAATTGTATACAGGCTCGGGACTAGAGGGAACTCAGCCTCTGCTATCTGGTTTTTTGGCCTTAAATCCTGGATTAAACGCCAAAAGCCACCCTTAGATTATCTTGATAGGGTACACTGGCGTATTACATGGTGACTGACGTCACTAGAATGCCCTGATCCATCATGGCAGAAATTGTCTTAAAAATCCCTTCGTCCGCCTCCCTAGACATGGGATACTGTCGTGCTTTTGGTAAGATTTCTCCTGGTTTCAATTTAATCTTCACTTCTACGACTCCCTTCAGTAAGTCTACCACATAGGGGCCTGTAGTCCATACTGAGACAGGTACCTCTGCCATGTCGTCATCAAAATATTCAGGATGTTTTTGTGCCAGCATCATTCTCTGAAGCACCTCTCTTTTAATCATTTCCATCCAATAAATGAGATTTACCTGAACTGTCAACTCATCCTCACGTATTTGTTCTTCAAATAGATAGTCATCAGTGACGTCAGTCAATCTGTAGCCTTCTCCAATGGCAATAACTGCACACCATTGTCTGCCTTCATCATCACATCCGTCAAGCAAAGCCATTTTCCTCGCACTATGACTGCTTGTATTGCTAAGGGAAACATGCGTCCCTTTTCCTCATGCAAAGGTATTCTTGGTCTGAACAAAAACTCATCTAGTGTTCTCAGTATTCTTTCTGCAAGGTCTGGTAGCCCTGATGATAATATGCGTACTCCATATGCGAATATCTCAAGTTCCACTGGAATAGCTATCATAGCCATTCGTCCAGCGTATGCTCTAATAATTTCGCAAACGTTTAAATAATGCATGCCTGGAGTTCAACATACTATACCCTTCTCTGTGAACGAGATCATCATATTTAACTTTGTCATCAAGTCTCGTCCTGTGCTTGTCATTTGTAGAAGTTGTATTGGAGACTGTTGAGACTGTCCTTGTGGAAAATTGGTTACATTCTGCTGTGGCTGCCAGCTTTGCTGTACTCTTGGCGCTTGCTGCTGCACAGTGTGATTCTGCGCAACTACATTTCCACCCTGCTGCAAGTACACAGGTGGATTCATCATCCCCCTCTTGTGAATTTCATCGTTTTGCACCACTCCTTGACTTCTGCACATACGTGCTAAATGCCCTGTCATCCCATAAGTCCAACACCTCGGCGGTGGTCTGACTACTTGCCCATTTTGCACATTCTGATTTCCACCTTGCATATTTTGAAAGCCTCCCTGATTATTTAGCCATACCTCGGAAGCCTCTTCCCCTCGGGTTAAACCCATTATTGCTTGGATCGACCTGCCTTTAGTTATTGACCTGCTGTGTATTTGACCCATCAGTGGTAGTCATTATTGCCCCCACAAGGGCATACTTTGATAATTTTTCTGCACTAATTTAGCCTCTTCGCCCTCTCTCACAGAATTTTTGTGATTCTTCTCTTGCAACAGCCTGCTATAATGTACAATGCTGAGTTGTATTTCTGACCAGGGTTTAGCTTCGATTCCTACCAGTTTCTTGAGCTGTTTCTGCACTTGCTCTGGCAGCCATTGACGTAATATATGGTAAAACACAGGTATAGATTTCCCCCAAGATTCCCTTGTTTCCAGCACCCACACGTCATGGAAATTCTGAATATAAAGCCAAGGATCATCTCCCTCCTTCATCTTGCGTGTCATTATAGCTCCGATATCAGAAGTGTCCGGGTATAGCACTCGAAGCTCTTTCCATATGGCGGTTCTGCAATTGTTAAATGGCGCTCCGTCATGTGCAGTATTAACTATAGTCACACCAGTGTAACCTGCACGTGTCCAAACATCGTCAGCTCTGTCACCAAGTATGGCAATCAAAAGACCCTAAATATCCCCTATAGCCAACGTGTTTCCTCCCGTAAATGTTTCTAATTCATATATCCATTTTCCGGCTCCAGATGTTAACATTGGGAGCTTGTTTTTCAGGTTTTCTCTATCCATCTGTGGCCAAGGTATATATTGTGGTCTTGTTCCTCCTTTCCCTAATAAGGGGAACTGTGACACACTAAACTCTTTTTTTCCCTGCATAATTTTTCTGTCTACCTTAGGGGTAATATTCCCAGATCGCTGTCTACCAGGCAACGTTCTTAACCTGCTTACATATAGTGGTGGCGATACCCCCCTCTCACCGTGTGATAATCCTTCATGCCGATCTGATTGCCTTACTGACTCTGGTGCTTTAGGTGCAGACCCAGTAGAATCTGACCATCATATTCCCTTTCCTCTATAGAAGTGTCTCTCACAACTTCTTTCTTCTTCTCTTTCTTCACTTTCTTCTCTCTCTGCATCCGATATTGTCTGTGCCCAACTCGTGCAGCTTCTCTCATCCTCCTTATTTCTATTTAGTGTTAGCCTATCTAAGGACAACTCTTTATGTCTGCTGCTTCGGGAAGTGTCCTGAGTATCGTACAACTGAGTGCTTTGAAGGCGCTCACCCTCTTCTTTTCCTTGGGGTATCTTTTCTAGTGCCATCTCATCATATATTCTATCAATTGTCTCTCTGATGCTTCTGGTGTCAAAATCATCATCTAGATTTACTCTAGACGTGCCTGGTACTGAATCGTATTTAGGAAAGAATTCTTCTACATCATCACATTCTGCTAATGGATCGGGTTTCTTAACCTCTCTTTCCAGATATTCAAGATCCTGCACTCTCTGTTTTCGCTTACGTTCTATGTCATCATCAAATTCTCTATGCTTCCACGCTTCCTCTCTAACCCTATTTTCCTATTGTTTCCTCACATCTCTTTGTTCAATTGTCCTTTGCATTTCTTCATCTCTCCGCCTTTTTATTCTCTTCTCTCGTACCTTTTGTTCTTCTTCTTCTATTCTCCTTTGTTCTATTTCATCCTGATCATCAGCTATCCTCTGCTTATTATCACGTTTTCTTTGTTCTTCTGCCTTTTCCTGTTTTCGGACC
This sequence comes from Ambystoma mexicanum, assembly GCF_040938575.1. NCBI lineage: Eukaryota > Metazoa > Chordata > Amphibia > Caudata > Ambystomatidae > Ambystoma > Ambystoma mexicanum. The sequence goes on along the minus strand of NC_090930.1, from coordinate 491,187,423 downwards.
TGTTCGTCATAATATAACTGCTCTCATCTCTGCCTATCCTTTTTCCTTGCCCCTTCGTCTCTTAATCGTATTTCCTTTTCCTTCTCTTTTCCTTCTAATTTGTCTTGTTCTCCACTTTGTCTCATGTTCTCAATACCTTTACCATCAAGTTTCAGAAAAATCTGACCTCCCATCCATTTCATCTGTGTGAATGCTAGCTCATCAGTTCTATCCTCATCTCCTTTCCATCTCTTTACCTCTCTTCCCGTACCTAGAGATGTATTTGCTTGTGCTTGATCACCTTTTTCCTTTTCACGTCTCTCCTTGTCCCTCGGGACTTTGGAGGTAATATTTCTTTCCTTGTCCTTCTCTGGGCTTTCGTCACTACTTTGCGTAGGTGACTCATATGACGGGTTGCTATATCCCGTTACTGCCTTAAATTCCCTCAGTGGGTACAATCCTTTGTCTTTACTAGCTTTGTTTTTTATTTCAGCCTGGGGGGTGGCACAGAAGGCTCTTCACCCCCCTCTTTGCATATATTCAGTATCCTGTCTAACGGCAGCTCCTCCTCTTTTTCTTCTTGGTACATCTTCCAAAGTTCTAAACTAGCGAGGCGTTTGTGTACATTTTTGCCAGTATACGTGGCATGTAAATATGTCATCATGTGCTGTAGGACCGTTTTAGACCTTGGGGCCATGGCATAAACATTTTGTCTGCGGTCCTTTTAACCCATTCCGCACTGTACTGTTTAAGCTTTGGCAGCTGTTTGCACAAGTGTATCAGTGGAGTAATGTCTTCACATTTGACCCATTTATTACACAGCCATGGTAGTGGCTGTGTAGTTATGGTTAAGTTGCTGTTTCCATAGGAAGAGCACTTTCTGGACAATTTATAACTTCACTCCCCCAGGACGAATCCTCACCAAACTTTGCAGAAAAAAGTATATGGGCCACTCTGAATCTTTTTGCAAAGTTTGGTGAGGTTTGGTCCAGGGGGGGAAAAGTTATAGGAGGGGTCTCAAAACGTCTTTTTTTCCCATAGACTGAATGGGGGAAAAACTTTGCACATGGCTACAGCCCAAACCGCTGGACGGATTTTCACCAAATTTGCTGTAGGAGCAGGCGCTTGGACCCGAAAGCGTGCTTTTGTAAATTTGGTGCCAATCCGTCCAGTAGTTTTCTTTAAAACGACCAAAAGGTATGTCTAAAAAAATTAGTGATATCTATGTCCGCTCCGCGGTCACACTTCCCTGTTTGCTCCGCAGAGAAGATAACGATTGGCCAATGGGCTTGCGTCATGACCGCGGACATGCGATGTGTCCGCCAATTGGCTGGAGTGAGGCGTGATGTGCGTCAGATTGTTCGGATGCGCCCGGCATCTTGGATCCGCCGACAGCGCGGCGGCGAACAGAGGCGAAATGCAGTTTTGAGGAGTGTTTTGGTGTGTCAGAGTGCTTGGGGAGGTTTAGCGAGTAAGAGATGGGTGAAATACTGTATTTGTTTAGGCAGCAGGTGCTAATGATGTATTTGCCATGCCTGCGCTGTCCGGGATGTTTGTAATTACTGAAAATGAGGGGTCTCATAAGGATAGTATTTCCGTCCGTGCAGTGCGCAGGCAAGTTGAAACTGTTCTAAGGACATGCGTGGTGTCAGCAGTCATTAAAATTGAGTACATGCCGCAGGGAAAATTTTTGATTCTATGGGTGTGGTACTGAGTTATAAGCCGCCATGGGTGTAATATGCTGCAGTGGTTGTGGCCATGGCCGTAGGCCATACACCCAAGACTCTAGGCCCTGGCCACAACCACCACAGCATATCACACCCATACATCACACCCATAGAATCGAATATCTATGAGGTGGTTGTGGGCAGGGCCTAGAGTCTTGGGAGCAAATTGAGTATATGTCGCAGTTAAAATGTTTCATTCTATGGGTGTGACAATGAGTTATAAGCCACCATGGTTCTGATATGCTGCAGTGGTTGTGGCCAGGGCCTAGAGTCTTGGGTGCATGGCCGTAGGCGGTAGGCCGTAGGCCATGTACCCAAGACTTTAGGCCCTGGCCACAACCACCGCAGCATATCACACCCATAGATACACCCATAGAATTTTATATCTATCAGGTGGTTGTGGGCAGGCGGCCATGCACCCAAGACCGAAGTTATAAGTACTGAAGTTATAAGCCACCATGGGTTTCATATACTGTGGTGGTTGTGTCCAGGACCTAGAGTCTTGGGTGCATGGCCAAAGGCCATGCACACAAGACCAAAATTCTAAGTAGTAAAGTTATAAGCCACAATGGGTGTGATAGGTTGCATTGGTTTTGCCCAGGACCTACAGTCTTGGATACATGGCCGAAGGGCATGCACCCAAGACCAAAGTTATAAGTAGTGACGTCATAAGGCAGCATGGGTTTTATATACTGTGGTGGTTGTGGGCAGGATGTAGAGTCTTGGGTGCATGGCCAAAGGCCATGCACCCAAGACCAAATTTATAAGCAGTCAAGACTGAAGTTATAAGCACTGAAGTTATAAGTCAGCATGGGTGTGATGTGGTGCAGTGGTTGTGTGCACGATAAGCCACCATGGGTTTGATATGCTGCAGTGGTTGTGGCTAGGACCTAGAGTCTTGGTTGCCTGGCCGCAGGCCATAGGCCGTAGGCTATACACCCAAAACTCTAGGCCCTGGCCACAACCACCGTACCATATTACAGCCATAGATCACACGTATAGATTCGAATATGTATGAAATGTTTGTTGAGATCCGATATATTTTTTACATGACTTTAGTACTTGGAGGAAATATTCTTTTTCAATTTCTGTGATAAAAGAAAAGAGCATGCTAGTGTATGTATTTTATAAAGGCTTATTACATTGCATAATAGACATTTTAGCTTTTTTTTTACCCTCATATTTAGTTTATAAACCAGTCTACTGTGCATTTTGCTCAGTTTCTGTGTTTGTTTTTCAAATCATTGGGTCTGGGGGAAAAAAATCATTGTCGGACTAAAAAAAACTATTTTTGCTATGCTACAAACTATTTCTTTGTTTCCTTTGAGTGTTCACTTGTTGTTTCTGGTTAATGTTCTATCTGTTGGCTGGTTGCAGATTTTTGAAGCAGTTAGATACCTGTTGGCGTATTCTAACTGTGTATTTTTTGTTACAATTCAGTGCTATTCATTTATCTGTGTGGTTGTTATACAATCTTGGGCAGTTAGACACCTGTTGGCGTATTGTAATTGTTTATAGTCTTTTAATTGCATTTTTGTTAATGTTGAAGTACAGATTAGTTATTACATTTTGGCTTTAAGAAAATTAAATAAGCGTTTGTAAGATTTGCTGGTAATCTATGCTTCAGAGTAATGGTACTATCATTACATTCGACCCATCCACATTTCTTTTTAATATATGCAGTGTAGTGACCTGCATTGGTTGTGGCTCCTGCATGATAGATTATACCTATTGTTGTGAAGGTTTTTTTACCAAGTGACACTTGACCATGTGTGAATCCAGTCAGCTTGCAGTTGTTTTTGGTACCATCTGCATTGTAACGTAGAAGCATTAGTATTACGTAGTTACTATGTGTTTGTATTAGTAAGGTGGAGCGATTATCTGAATTGCAGATAGTACATAATCTGCCATGGTTTGAATTTTTTACAAGTTGTTGAAATGGAATGGATTCACAATTATCCTTAAATTGTAGAGTAATGTTTAAACGTAACCTTGACGTGGAGCAAGGACTAGTTAATGGAACACTGGGTACAGTTGTTGGCTTTCAAACATACCCATGTGACAACAACATTCAGTTTGTCAATATTCTCTTTGACAAACTTTCAGAAGTAAAAAGGATAGGGCGCTCAACAGCTCGATTCCTTTTCTTCAAAGACATGTATGTAGGTAGAGAACAATTTTCTCTAACTCTTGCATATGCAGTCACCATTCATAAATCCCAAGGTCTCACCCTAGACAAAGCATTGATAGATATTGGGAACACAGTCTTTAAAGAAGGCATGAGCTATGTAGCACTATCACGCTTACATACACTTGAAGGACTATTTATAATCAACTTTGATGCAAGTAAAGTAAACGCTGATATTCCTTGCATTTTAGAATACAATGGACTACGTTCACTGTACACCCCCCATCTGAAATCATATCCTGTTCCACAAAAAGGAAAACGTTGTAAAAGAAAACTAATTCAAACAGAAATGCAACAGGATCTGACTGCAAATCCTTCAAAGAGAGTAAAAGAAGCTAATACTTCATCAATTACCTCAACCAAAAAAGAACCTATTATTGAAAATAACTTAGGTACTTCTTCAAAGAAGCAACTCAAACTCCAAATAAATTACTCGGACACAGAACTATCTGGTCCATTCAAATTTTCAAATGTAACTGGTGTAAATTGCTATGCAAATGTAGCAATGAATATTATATTTCAATTACCACCAATTGTTAACAACATTTACTTACACAGTACAGACCAATTGTGTTTGCAAAAGTTAGTCCTTCATAGAAACGCAACAAACAATCCTGGCAACACGTATAGTGTTCAAGAAATAAGATTAGAATTGGACTACTGTGCTGGAATGGTGATGTTCACTATAAACTCACAAGAAGATCCACAAGAATTTCTAATGTACTTACAGCAAGTACTGGAAAACAAAGACATACCTTTAAATGAAATCTTCCAGATTTCATACATGTGGAAACATACATGCACTCTCTGCAACAATGTGACACAGGAACAAATCCCTAATGAGCGCTTTGTGTATGTATGTATGTATAAGGATAATTTTAATATTGTTTCCAACCCACCTGTGTTGGAGATTGAATTTTCTAAGGTTTTTTAGTCTTGTTGTGGCTTGTTGACACATGGGTAGTGTCATACCATGTACGTCCAGTTTGTCTGTGGAGCAAATTTCAATTATTGGTTGCATTTCTTTTTTTAACATTGTTTCATTGAATTTGGAACAGCTTGCAAGTGTTGGCATTAAGGCCATACAATTGATATTTTTCTGCGCTAATTGTTCCATAACATCAGTAGCACATGCTTTATCGCCATAAAGTGAATGGATGTGCCGGGTTTTCAATATTGCTTGTGCTTCTTGAGATAGTACACCAACTCTAATATTTTTTAAAATGTTGGCGTAAGTGAGGTCTGCAAATTGACACATGTTTTCTGTTAATTTTCTGTATTGGAAATGTTGCCAAAGGTTGACATTTCCTATGCTGCCAACAGTTTTACGGCACAGTTTGTGTCCTAAGGTTTTAAAAATACGTTCACATTTCACTAGTGTCAATTACAGAAGATCTCCAAAAACAATAATGTGCTTTCCTCCAAAGAGTTCTTCGTAGTTTGTTTTAAGTACTTCTTGCAATCTGAGGCGAATCAAAGCCAACATTAGGTTGGAGACCATGCTCACTCATCTATTAGAAGCATTTTCATTTGTTTTAATACTCTGCTTAGTTCCATTGCAGCTTCTGTAGAAAGCTTGTAATAGTCTAATTTGTTCTGGTGTTCTACTGGAAGGTGTAGTAATTGGTGTAAAGTGACACCGCCTATGTTGTAGGCAGCTAAACCTGTGGGGGCAGTTACAACAGCTGACAGTTTGCTGTTTGTCTATTGTTGAAGGAACTTGCTGATGATTTTGATTAAGAATGTTTTGCCTGAACCAGCTTCACCACTGACGTACAGCAGTATAGGTTTGTAATTTTGGCAGGTATATTCTTTATTTTCGTGTTGTACACCATGTGCAATTTCTTTTGTTACTTCTTCAAAAATGGTGCGCTGGTTTTTGTTCCTTTTTGATTGTAGTACAGTTAAGTCTTCTGTATCTTCTTCATAGCGAAACATGGTGTTTTCTACTTCTGGCATAGCTAATTCTGCCTCATTTGCTATTAGTGGCAATCCTAGTGGTTCTTGGCTTCCCTTTTACAAAAGGTTGACTACTGTCAGAAGTGTCCTTATCTAGTTGGGCCTGGAGTTCTTCTTCATGTTGCTGTTCATTGTGCAACAATGTTTTGTACTGCGTAAAATTAACATTGGTGATAGTGCTTTCATTTGCTTTGAAAGCATCTTCATAGCAGTCATAGTTATGTAGTATCTCTTCTTCTTTTCTCCATGGTTTAAAAAGTAGTAGCAGTGACATGTAATATAGTTCTTTCTGTTGAGGAGTTTTTAATGACAATTTGACATAATTAATTAAGCTTCATTTGGTAAGTTTCTCTGAGCTCTCTTCATAATCTGTCACTCTATATCTACCTTTGTTTTCATCGGGTTTCATATTATTTTTGTATGCAGCGTTTTGGGCTATGTGGTATAGACACATGGTTTCCAAAGTGGTACTCCTGTTCGGGTAGTATGTGTCTAGTAAATTGTTTTTCAAAATGTCTTGGCTGTTGGGATCATTTTTGGCTATTGTTTCTATGTCCTCATATGATTTGAGAACTCTTTTTCTAGATTTAGCATGGCCAAGACTTAACCATACTACATTTTCAGATTTTCCATACAAAGCAGTACCGGTTAAACAATTTGCAGCTTCATAGGCGCCACATTCTCTATGAGAGAGCATTTTTATGCCTAGGCTGTACAATTTCTGAGATAGTGTTTTGTCTGATGATAGGTCATTCCAGAGGTCTTGAAGCTCTGTTTTTTCGGCTTTTGTTAAGTAGGCTGTAACATATCATGCAACTGCAGTGGAATTGTCTGCAATGTACTGCACATCTATGTTTGCATTCCATAAGAGCGCAATGATTGCATTGTAATCATTGATATATTTTGATTATTCTGTTCTTTGTATGTAATACGTGTTCTTAGGTGATTTACCTTTAACACTATGTCGAACTGAAGACATGAAGTTGTTCACTTCACCTGTTTCTGTAACTGGTCTAGGGAAACCAAAGCAACATTTGGTGTAGTATTTCCCTTTGTTTTTGTGCTTGCAGCGACAATATTTACCACATTTGTGTCTTTGAAATTGTACAATTTGTCCATGAAGGTCACTATGTCTCGTTTGTGAAGGGATTTCAAAAGTGACATATTTTTGGATGAACTGCAAAACAGTGGCATCACTGTCCTGACCAAATTGAGGTGCACCTTTAATCCATAAAAGGATGTGGATATGTGGTGCTCCTCTGATTTGGTATTCTTTTCTCCAAAAGAAGTGTTGCAGTCTCCGAGGGGAGGAACAGTTTCATTACAAATAAAGTGTAGCATAGCAATGAAACGATGGTGGAAATATCTTGAAACATTAACAGGATCTAGAGAGCAAAGTTCTCCAGGTGTTAGTATATCTATGTTGGTTTTGTTGTTGTTTGATATGCGTAGGAAATCATGTAAATCTTCCCATGCATATTCTGCATAACTTAATGTAACAAACCAAGTGGGTGGTCCAAGGTTTCTGATCATGCAATGTACATCTCCGTGACATCGGAACCAGTACTCTTTCGTACCATGCATGTTTGCAAACAGATTTGTTATGCTTGATTGTAAAACGTCATCTTTTTCTTGCACTTTTTGTATTAATTGCATAGCTGACATATTTTGAAAGTGGGTCGCAGATTTCAATATGTGTGCAACTCCGTAACATAGGGTTGCTAGTTCACTTTCAAAGAGTAGGTGGAATATGTATTCCACATTTTGTCTAAATCTGGGATCTTTGGAATACATTCGTAATGAGCAGTATTCTGATGCTGTTATCTGAGTGGGTCTATCATCGTATCTTCCTCCTTTGCCAGTAGAAAATAGTAGTGGAAAAGCACGTGCTTTTATACTTTTTTCCCATATGCTCATTGGTGAACCTTTGGTTTGTCGCATTTGGTAAGTTTCTAGTGCATCATCTATGCTGTCATTAGAGTGCAATGGATGAATTGTATAATGGTCCAAAAGAGTGGATACTGCAGCAGGATCCAGAAGTTCAAATTGACCAGTTTCTGATGACTAAACAAAGGGGGGTCTGGGAATCTCTCTACCAGCACGAACACAGCCCAATGACCTGTTCTTGGGTGAATAACCCCTGGGAGAGACTCTACCAAGTCTTTAGCTCACTGTCCCTTTCACAGAGTAGAAATGACCCTGCATATCAGCCTTTGTCCTGCCCAGGGGCAGTCCAGCGCCGAAATGCTAAGCAATTCTCCTCTGAACAGTTTCTGATGACTCTTGAATTATTTCAGTTGTTTCCCTTAAAGTTTTTTCAATATTTATTTCTTTGTAGTATTCATTATTGTCTTTCAGATATTGCAAGGCTTGTCTAACTTTATGTAAGTCCACGAGTTGTTGCCAAATTATTTTGTCTTTTGTTGGTACACCATTTACTAAGACAATTAAAGATTGCTCTATTGGACGTTGCACTCCTAGAGTGTGCACATTTTCTGTCAGATCTAATGGTAAATAAACTACTTTGCCACAAATGCCTTTCACCAATTCAGAGGGAGGTAATTTTGCTGTTTTTGGTTGAAGGCGTATTATTGCTTGAAATGGGTGTACTGTTTGAATTATTATGCTCTCATACAAATTGAGTTGTTGCAGCGGTTTTGGTAGTGGGAATAATTCCAAGTTATTTGTGATAGCACGTGAAGGAGTTTGGTTGTTGTCAAGTTTTGTAGTGCAGTAACTGCAACATATTAAGGGTTCACTTATTTCATATTTGTTTTCTGCTAAAAGGTAGAGAGCTTATTCAAACCATTTGGAGTCTTCATTGTCTTCTATTTTGTATGTTAAGTCTATAGTTTTTGTGTTACTTTTGTAAAAAGTTCTGCGGCAACACACACACACATGGTTTGGTACTTCAGCGGATGTACTTTCAAATTTTCGTATTTCTTTTTTGTATGTGTGTAATAGAAGGTTGGCATGTGCACAATTGTTGCTAGTCTGTTCTAAAGCTATTGCATTTTGTAAGTTACTTTCACTTCCAAAATATTTTCTCTGGATACGGTCGATTTCTTCTTGTAGGTATTTGGGTGTACCATGTAGAAGAGTGTTATTTAAATTGGCTGGTTCTAAAGCAGGACTTTTAGCATAGAACAGTTTATACACTAGATTTCTTATATTTGAATGATGTGTTGATATTATTTTGATATCATGGAAGGTGCTTTTGCAAATAGGTCCTGAAATGCAGGCTAATGAATGTCCTTATAGTTCTTTGTATTTGCGCACTGGACAGGTATCCATATTTTGCAGCACTTTCACTTTGATTTTGTCTTTACCTTTCAAATACTGATTGAGGAACTGGTGTAAAGATTTGAAAGATTTGTTGGGAATGTTACACATTGACGTGCACAGCCATTTGTATACTGGACGTTCAGGTTCAGTCGAATGGAGAGGTAATGCTGAGTTTTCTGGGGATACTTTTGTAAGCAGTGTTTCTTGATCCATGATGGTATTATTGATTTTTTCATATCCTCGTCCACTGTTATGGATGGCAATTGTGTTTGTTTGGTTTTGTTTGTATGCTTCTTCATTAAAATATGGTTCTGTGGTTGTGGTGTGACTCCATTCACCTCTACAGATATTTAAGAAGTTATTTTTGTTGACATTCCATTTATTAAGAAGTTTCTTTTGTAGTTTAGTACTTAGTTTTGTTAGTGGTTTCATCCTGTTTAAAACTAAAATAAATAACTTGCTTTTGAGAAGGATTGCACTGTCTACGAGAACTTCTAGGATTAATTTTCTACGGTAGGTTTTAAGGGTTGTGGATGATTTCACCCCTGTTCTTATTAGATTCTGAAGGATTCTGTGGTGGAACATTTTTGCTAAAATACTTTTGAGGATTTATAGGAGCACTGTTAGCAGTAGTGGTAGCCGAATTCTTGTTAAGCATTTTCTGTTTCGTTTCACATTTTGATTAAGAAGGCAAAGTTTCTGTAGTTGAAGCTTCTTTTGTTTCGTTAAATGACTGCATTAGCTGTTTTGTTTGAACGTTTTGTACAAACTCTGGTAGAGATGGATGCTTATTTTCGACACTTTTATTTTCATTTGCTCTATTTCTGCGTTGCTTTCTACGGACTTGCTTTTTGGTAGGCATTCTTTGGGGTCTGTTAAAAAAAGAAGGTATGGGTTGTTCTGTTTTACAATGTATGTGTGCTGTGTGCATGCGTGTATCAGTTTGATGAGGAAGTTGTTTGTGGTGGTGTGTGAATGTGCATTGGGCAGTTACAATGAGTTGGGAAGGCTATTTTTCTGCTTGTATGTTGCTACACTCTAGATCGGATGAGAGTTGAAAGTGAGCTAGTGGTGAGGAGAAGCATTAATAGTAAACGTAATGGTATAAAATTAAAACAGTTATTTGTTTTGCAGTACTAACATTCTAAGGCATGAGTATGTTATTTGTGTTCCAAAAAACGGGGATTTGTGTGCCATTCTGCCTGTTAATCTCTGTTTACTAAATGGGGATTTTTGGGCAGAATGGTTCAGAAATCGATGTTTTTTTTGGTGCGCAAATTACATGAATGAACCACACAGTCTCTTTGAGGAACAGTAAAAATATTCTTACTTTTTTCTTGTGGAATGAGCAGGGATCTTCGGATATGTTGTTTGTAGTTTAGATGCTGTTGATTTTCAGGAGAGTGGTCTTCACTGCAATTGTAAAAGGAAGAAGTTAGTAATGTTGTGTGTTTATAGCACTGATGTTAATGTACAAGTTAACTTTTATGTTTTTGTGGTAGTATTCTCGTTTGATATCTGAACATAGTGTATGCATGCATTTTATTAGATTATCTGCAGTCTTTACATGTTATTTGCAGTATGTTAGTTCAACCTGTTACGCAAATGAGTACAATTTTAAGTTCATGAAATTCACTTGTTGTTTTGCAGCTGTGTTGTAGATAGCCGAGAGGTTTGGAAGTGATAGTTCATTATAGTAGATGGGAATAATTTGAATAATTTCATATTATAACTAGACATGCGAATGGTCGGGAGCAAATATCTTGAAACATTAACAGGATCTAGAGAGCAAAGTTCTCCAGGTGTTAGTATATCTATGTTGCTTTTGTTGTTGTTTGATATGCGTAGGAAATCATGTAAATCTTCCCATGCATATTCTGCATAACTTAATGTAACAAACCAAGTGGGTGGTCCAAGGTTTCTGATCATACAATGTACAGCTCCGTGACATCGGAACCAGTACTCTTTCGTACCATGCATGTTTGCAAACAGATTTGTTATGCTTGATTGTAAAACGTCATCTTTTTCTTGCACTTTTTGTATTAATTGCATAGCTGACATATTTTGAAAGTGGGTCGCAGATTTCAATACGTGTGCAACTCCGTAACATAGGGTTGCTAGTTCACTTCCAAAGAGTAGGTGGAATATGTATTCCACATTTTGTTTAAATCTGGGATCTTTGGAATACATTCATAATGAGCAGTATTCTGATGCTGTTATCTGAGTGGGTCTATCATCGTATCTTCCTCCTTTGCCAGTAGGAAATAGTAGTGGAAAAGCACGTGCTTTTATACTTTTTTCCCATATGCTCATTGGTGAACCTTTGGTTTGTCGCATTTGGTAAGTTTCTAGTGCATCATCTATGCTGTCATTAGAGTGCAATGGATGAATTGTATAATGGTCCAAAAGAGTGGATACTGCAGCAGGATCCAGAAGTTCAAATTGACCAGTTTCTGATGACTAAACAAAGGGGGGTCTGGGAATCTCTCTACCAGCACGAACACAGCCCAATGACCTGTTCTTGGGTGAATAACCCCTGGGAGAGACTCTACCAAGTCTTTAGCTCACTGTCCCTTTCACAGAGAAGAAATGTCCCTGCATATCAGCCTTTGTCCTGCCCAGGGGCAGTCCAGCGCCGAAATGCTAAGCAATTCTCCTCTGAACAGTTTCTGATGACTCTTGAATTATTTCAGTTGTTTCCCTTAAAGTTTCTTCAATATTTATTTCTTTGTAGTATTCATTATTGTCTTTCAGATATTGCAAGGCTTGTCTAACTTTATGTAAGTCCACGAGTTGTTGCCAAATTATTTTGTCTTTTGTTGGTACACCATTTACTAAGACAATTAAAGATTGCTCTATTGGACGTTGCACTCCTAGAGTGTGCACATTTTCTGTCAGATCTAATGGTAAATAAACTACTTTGCCACAAATGCCTTTCACCAATTCAGAGGGAGGTAATTTTGCTGTTTTTGGTTGAAGGCGTATTATTGCTTGAAATGGGTGTACTGTTTGAATTATTATGCTCTCATACAAATTGAGTTGTTGCAGCGGTTTTGGTAGTGGGAATAATTCCAAGTTATTTGTGATAGCACGTGAAGGAGTTTGGTGGTTGTCAAGTTTTGTAGTGCAGTAACTGCAACATATTAAGGGTTCACTTAGTTCATATTTGTTTTCTGCTAAAAGGTAGAGAGCTTATTCAAACCATTTGGAGTCTTCATTGTCTTCTATTTTGTATGTTAAGTCTATAGTTTTTGTGTTACTTTTGTAAAAAGTTCTGCGGCAACACACACACACGGTTTGGTACTTCAGCGGATGTACTTTAAAATTTTCGTATTTCTTTTTTGTATGTGTTGGCATGTGCACAATTGTTGCTAGTCTGTTCTAAAGCTATTGCATTTTGTAAGTTACTTTCACTTCCAAAATATTTTCTCTGGATACGGTCGATTTCTTCTTGTAGGTATTTGGGTGTACCATGTAGAAGAGTTTTATTTAAATTGGCTGGTTCTAAAGCAGGACTTTTAGCATAGTACAGTTTATACACTAGATTTCTTATATTTGAATGATGTGTTGATATTATTTTGATATCATGGAAGGTGCTTTTGCAAATAGGTCCTGAAATGCAGGCTAATGAATGTCCTTACAGTTCTTTGTATTTGCGCACTGGACAGGTATCCATATTTTGCAGCACTTTCACTTTGATTTTGTCTTTACCTTTCACATACTGATTGAGGAACTGGTGTAAAGATTTGAAAGATTTGTTGGGAATGTTACACATTGACGTGCACAGCCATTTGTATACTGGACGTTCAGGTTCAGTCGAATGGAGAGGTAATTCTGAGTTTTCTGGGGATACTTTTGTAAGCAGTGTTTCTTGATCCATGATGGTATTATTGATTTTTTCATATCCTCGTCCACTGTTATGGATGGCAATTGTGTTTGTTTGGTTTTGTTTGTATGCTTCTTCATTAAAATATGGTTCTGTGGTTGTGGTGTGACTCCATTCACCTCTACAGATATTTAAGAAGTTATTTTTGTTGACATTCCATTTATTAAGAAGTTTCTTTTGTAGTTTAGTACTTAGTTTTGTTAGTGGTTTCATCCTGTTTAAAACTAAAATAAATAACTTGCTTTTGAGAAGGATTGCACCGTCTACGAGAACTCCTAGGATTAATTTTCTACGGTAGGTTTTAAGGGTTGTGGATGATTTCACCCCTGTTCTTATTAGATTCTGAAGGATTCTGTGGTGGAACATTTTTGCTAAAATACTTTTGAGGATTTATAGGAGCACTGTTAGCAGTAGTGGTAGCCAAATTCTTGTTAAGCATTTTCTGTTTCGTTTCACATTTTGATTAAGAAGGCAAAGTTTCTGTAGTTGAAGCTTCTTTTGTTTCGCTAAATGACTGCATTAGCTGTTTTGTTTGAACGTTTTGTACAAACTCTGGTAGAGATGGATGCTTATTTTCGACACTTTTATTTTCATTTGCTCTATTTCTGCATTGCTTTCTACGGACTTGCTTTTTGGTAGGCATTCTTTGGGGTGTGTTAAAAAAAGAAGGTATGGGTTGTTCTGTTTTACAATGTATGTGTGCTGTGTGCATGCGTGTATCAGTTTGATGAGGAAGTTGTTTGTGGTGGTGTGTGAATGTGCATTGGGCAGTTACAATGAGTTGGGAAGGCTATTTTTCTGCTTGTATGTTGCTACACTCTAGATCGGATAAGAGTTGAAAGTGAGCTAGTGGTGAGGAGAAGCATTAATAGTAAACGCAATGGTATAAAATTAAAACAGTTATTTGTTTTGCAGTACTAACATTCTAAGGCGTGAGTATGTTATTTGTGTTCCAAAAAACGGGGATTTGTGTGCCATTCTGCCTGTTAATCTCTGTTTACTAAATGGGGATTTTTGGGCAGAATGGTTCAGAAATCGATGTTTTTTTTGGTGCGCAAATTACATGAATGAACCACACAGTCTCTTTGAGGAACAGTAAAAATATTCTTACTTTTTTCTTGTGGAATGAGCAGGGATCTTCGGATATGTTGTTTGTAGTTTAGATGCTGTTGATTTTCAGGAGAGTGGTCTTCACTGCAATTGTAAAAGGAAGAAGTTAGTAATTTTGTGTGTTTATAGCACTGATGTTAATGTACAAGTTAACTTTTATGTTTTTGTGGTAGTATTCTCGTTTGATATCTGAACATAGTGTATACATGCATTTTATTAGATTATGTGCAGCCTTTACATGTTATTTGCAGTATGTTAGTTCAACCTGTTACGCAAATGAGTACAATTTTAAGTTCATGAAATTCACTTGTTGTTTTGCAGCTGTGTTGTAGATAGCCGAGAGGTTTGGAAGTGATAGTTCATTATAGTAGATGGGAATAATTTGAATAATTTCATATTATAACTAGACATGCGAATGGTCGGGAGCAAATATCTTGAAACATTAACAGGATCTAGAGAGCAAAGTTCTCCAGGTGTTAGTATATCTATGTTGGTTTTGTTGTTTGATATGCGTAGGAAATCATGTAAATCTTCCCATGCATATTCTGCATAACTTAATGTAACAAACCAAGTGGGTGGTCCAAGGTTTCTGATCATACAATGTACATCTCCGTGACATCGGAACCAGTACTCTTTCGTACCATGCATGTTTGCAAACAGATTTGTTATGCTTGATTGTAAAACGTCATCTTTTTCTTGCACTTTTTGTATTAATTGCATAGCTGACATATTTTGAAAGTGGGTCGCAGATTTCAATATGTGTGCAACTCCGTAACATAGGGTTGCTAGTTCACTTTCAAAGAGTAGGTGGAATATGTATTCCACATTTTGTTTAAATATGGGATCTTTGGAATACATTCGTAATGAGCAGTATTCTGATGCTGTTATCTGAGTGGGTCTATCATCGTATCTTCCTCCTTTGCCAGTAGGAAATAGTAGTGAAAAGCACGTGCTTTTATACTTTTTTCCCATATGCTCATTGGTGAACCTTTGGTTTGTCGCATTTGGTAAGTTTCTAGTGCATCATCTATGCTGTCATTAGAGTGCAATGGATGAATTGTATAATGGTCCAAAAGAGTGGATACTGCAGCAGGATCCAGAAGTTCAAATTGACCAGTTTCTGATGACTAAACAAAGGGGGGTCTGGGAATCTCTCTACCAGCACGAACACAGCCCAATGACCTGTTCTTGGGTGAATAACCCCTGGGAGAGACTCTACCAAGTCTTTAGCTCACTGTCCCTTTCACAGAGAAGAAATGTCCCTGCATATCAGCCTTTGTCCTGCCCAGGGGCAGTCCAGCGCCGAAATGCTAAGCAATTCTCCTCTGAACAGTTTCTGATGACTCTTGAATTATTTCAGTTGTTTCCCTTAAAGTTTCTTCAATATTTATTTCTTTGTAGTATTCATTATTGTCTTTCAGATATTGCAATGCTTGTCTAACTTTATGTAAATCCACGAGTTGTTGCCAAATTATTTTGTCTTTTGTTGGTACACCATTTACTAAGACAATTAAAGATTGCTCTATTGGACGTTGCACTCCTAGAGTGTGCACATTTTTTGTCAGATCTAATGGTAAATAAACTACTTTGCCACGAATGCCTTTCACCAATTCAGAGGGAGGTAATTTTGCTGTTTTTGGTTGAAGGCGTATTATTGCTTGAAATGGGTGTACTGTTTGAATTATTATGCTCTCATACAAATTGAGTTGTTGCAGCGGTTTTGGTAGTGGGAATAATTCCAAGTTATTTGTGATAGCACGTGAAGGAGTTTGGTTGTTGTCAAGGTTTGTAGTGCAGTAACTGCAACATATTAAGGGTTCACTTATTTAATATTTGTTTTCTGCTAAAAGGTAGAGAGCTTATTCAAACCATTTGGAGTCTTCATTGTCTTCTATTTTGTATGTTAAGTCTATAGTTTTTGTGTTACTTTTGTAAAAAGTTCTGCGGCAACACATACACACATGGTTTGGTACTTCAGCGGATGTACTTTCAAATTTTCATATTTCTTTTTTGTATGTGTGTAATAGAAGGTTGGCATGTGCACAATTGTTGCTAGTCTGTTCTAAAGCTATTGCATTTTGTAAGTTACTTTCACTTCCAAAATATTTTCTCTGGATACGGTCGATTTCTTCTTGTAGGTATTTGGGTGTACCATGTAGAAGAGTGTTATTTAAATTGGCTGGTTCTAAAGCAGGACTTTTAGCATAGTACAGTTTATACACTAGATTTCTTATATTTGAATGATGTGTTGATATTATTTTGATATCATGGAAGGTGCTTTTGCAAATAGGTCCTGAAATGCAGGCTAATGAATGTCCTTATAGTTCTTTGTATTTGCGCACTGGACATGTATCCATATTTTGCAGCACTTTCACTTTGATTTTGTCTTTACCTTTCACATACTGATTGAGGAACTGGTGTAAAGATTTGAAAGATTTGTTGGGAATGTTACACATTGACGTGCACAGCCATTTGTATACTGGACGTTCAGGTTCAGTCGAATGGAGAGGTAATTCTGAGTTTTCTGGGGATACTTTTGTAAGCAGTGTTTCTTGATCCATGATGGTATTATTGATTTTTTCATATCCTCGTTCACTGCTATGGATGGCAATTGTGTTTGTTTGGTTTTGTTTGTATGCTTCTTCATTACAATATGGTTCTGTGGTTGTGGTGTGACTCCATTCACCTCTACAGATATTTGAGAAGTTATTTTTGTTGACATTCCATTTATTAAGAAGTTTCTTTTGTAGTTTAGTACTTAGTATTGTTAGTGGTTTCATCCTGTTTAAAACTAAAATAAATAACTTGCTTTTGAGAAGGATTGCACTGTCTACGAGAACTTCTAGGATTAATTTTCTACGGTAGGTTTTAAGGGTTGTGGATGATTTCACCCCTGTTCTTATTAGATTCTGAAGGACTCTGTGGTGGCATTTTTTTGCTAAAATACTTTTGAGGATTTATAGGAGCACTGTTAGCAGTAGTGGTAGCCGAATTCTTGTTAAGCATTTTCTGTTTCGTTTCACATTTTGATTAAGAAGGCAAAGTTTCTGTAGTTGAAGCTTCTTTTGTTTCGCTAAATGACTGCATTAGCTGTTTTGTTTGAACGTTTTGTACAAACTCTGGTAGAGATGGATGCTTATTTTCGACACTTTTATTTTCATTTGCTCTATTTCTGCGTTGCTTTCTACGGACTTGCTTTTTGGTAGGCATTCTTTGGGGTCTGTTAAAAAAAGAAGGTATGGGTTGTTCTGTTTTACAATGTATGTGTGCTGTGTGCATGCGTGTATCAGTTTGATGAGGAAGTTGTTTGTGGTGGTGTGTGAATGTGCATTGGGCAGTTACAATGAGTTGGGAAGGCTATTTTTCTGCTTGTATGTTGCTACACTCTAGATCAGATGAGAGTTGAAAGTGAGCTCGTGGTGAGGAGAAGCATTAATAGTAAACGTAATGGTATAAAATTCAAACAGTTATTTGTTTTACAGTACTAACATTCTAAGGCGTGAGTATGTTATTTGTGTTCCAAAAAACGAGGATTTGTCTGCCATTCTGCCTGTTAATCTATGTTTACTAAATGGGGATTTTTGGAAATGGTTCAGAAATCAATGTTTTTTTTGGTGCGCAAATTACATGAATGAACCACACAGTCTCTTTGAGGAACAGTAAGAATATTCTTACTTTTTTCTTGTGGAATGAGCAGGGATCTTCGGATATGTTGTTTGTAGTTTAGATGCTGTTGATTTTCAGGAGTTTGGTCTTCACTGAAATTGTAGAAGGAAGAAGTTAGTAATTTTGTGTGTTTATAGCACTGATGTTAATGTACAAGTTAACTTTTATGTTTTTGTGGTAGTATTCTCGTTTGATATCTGAACATAGTGTATGCACGCATTTTATTAGATTATGTGCAGCCTTTACATGTTATTTGCAGTATGTTAGTTCAACCTGTTTCGCAAATGAGTACAATTTTAAGTTCATGAAATTCACTTGTTGTTTTGCAGCTGTGTTGTAGATAGCTGAGAGGTTTGGAAGTGATAGTTCATTATAGTAGATGGGAATAATTTGAATAATTTCATATTATAACTAGACATGCGAATGGTTGGGAGCACCTGAGAGGGAGATTTCACCACAGCAATCGGCAACGTTTATTTTTCTCATACGATCGCATTGGGATTAGCGTTAATTTAGACGGGAGACACAAAAAAGTAGTGTCATTTTTTAATGAAAAATCGAGTTTCGCACGTAAATCGGGAGGGTTGGCATGTATGCATAGGTTATGGGGGAGATAGTAAAAAGTAGTGCGATTTTTCAATGAAAAATCTGGAGTCTCGTGCTTAAAGCGGGAGCGTTGGCATGTTTGTATTGGCTATGCAGATTTAGTGGCATTATTTTGTTTATATGGATTCATAAGAGTTGTACATGTACTCTGAATAAAATATGCATACCTGTACTTTGTAATCATGCATGTGGATATGCATGGAACTGCAAGTAGAAATCTTCGAGACTTGCAGAGTAGTTTTTGTAGTAGGTGCTTTCCAATTATATGAGACTTGTATTCAGAGTGATCAACAGTACATTTGAAGTGCGGAATTCTGATGATGGAGTTAGATGTAGAGGTCTTGTATGTGGTTGGTGGATGGTTGTGTGACTGCTTATCTGTGTCCAATGAGGGAATGGATTTGCGAGTGATGTGGAAAGGGTAGAAGGGCTGGCTAAGAGTTAGGTGCCACGTGGACACCGCGCCTGTCCGCGGGTAGGGCGTGCCACATACAGGGCTTTACAGCAAATCCAGCATGGAAATGGGACTGTAGCAATCAGCCAATCAGATGTTGATGTTATTGATTTGTGTAGAAAGAGAGTGTGTGTAGTGAAGATGGCAGAGGTGGAGACAGTCAGGGTGTTGGTGCTCGGAGATATGTTTGTCCATGGTTTACAGCACTATTCTCAATGCAGGTATGTGGCAAACAATTTCAATGCTAGAGGAGTGTAGAGGCAATTTCCCAAGTTTGCAGAGATATGCGTAGGATGAACAGTGCCCATGTTGTAGTTTTGCACTATAGTGCTTTCCATTTGGGCTATGTGAGTTCTCCTACTTTGTTGGGAGATTTGGAACAGTTGGTTCAAGCAGTAATCAACATCTTTCCAACTGCGAAAGTAATTTTCTCTGGATTACTTCCTAGAGCAAAATGGGACAACAGTTCTGTTTTTTGTCCTGATCAAAGCATTGCTAGGTGTGCAATCAATCGAGGCATGCGTGCTTTCATGCTAAGAGCCGGTATGTTTTTCTGTAGCCTCGAGAACATTTTTTTGAGTAATGCGGCTTATTCCGAAGCAGATGGTGTTTCTTTATATTTTTGGGAAATGCCAGGTTTTTTGGGAATGTAAGGGTTGCTTTGGAGCAGGTTATGTGAAGATTTTAGGAGTAAACTAAGAAGAAAAACCCCCACAAAATAATAGGTGTCTGTCGGGCATCTGCAAAAAAAGCAAAAAAACCCAAAAAAAACGGCTCTTTTCAGAGCCCACCTTAAAGGGGAAATGGGGAACACTATTTAAATGTACATTCGCCACGCTCAGATCTTCTACATGTCCACGGACAAGGCGGTCGTCTGCGGACAGCGCATATTACATACGGGGATTCTGGGGTGGAGAGGCATGCAAATGAGAATGAGCAGAGCTAGGGATTGGTCAGTAAAGTTTAGTGGGTATTTTGTGTACGGAGAGATTTAGTGAGGACGTCTTTTCCTGAGAGGAGAACAGACAGGTATGGCTGTGTGTGCTCGAAAACAGATTATCTGGATTTTGGGACACTCATGGATATTTGGTTGAAGGTGCATGCAAAATGTTGTGGTATATCTGCAGATCTTGGATTCCCTAATGTGGAAGTGCACTGGCATGGAGTTCGTGGAATGAAGTGGCTGGACTTGGTACCTCTATGTGCTACTTTACAGACAGAGCGTCATCCTGACATAATTATAATTCATTGTGGAGGGAACAGTTTAAGACATGTGTCTGGAATTTCATTGCAATTTGCAATGAAGGAAGGACTTGAGAAGGTCATGGACATGTTTCCAAATTGCCAAGTAATTTTTTCACGTATTGCGCAAAGACAAATGTGGCTGTGTTCTTCTTCATTTGGTCCACAAATGGAGAAAGCGAGCCGCAATGTCAATAAGGCTGTTTGTGCCTTTCTAAGAAATGTTGGCATATCGTCTTTCCACAATGAAAATATTATGTTTTCCAGCACATTCATTTTTTGCAGAGATGGAGTCCATCTTACATATGCTGGCAAACAGATTGTTATTTGAAATGTACAAAATGCATTGCGACCTTTTTTGGAAGTATAGTCATCTATTTTGCATTACATGTTAACGAATCCAAGTTTTTGAAACACACAAAACACCACCAAAAGGCTCTTTTCAGAGCCACCACTTACTCCCAGAGAAAAGTGCATTGGTATTGCTAGGGTTGCACCCAAAAAATATATCTGTCCTAGGACTGTCCGCAGACTTTTAACAAAATGCGCGTGGCCTGCACCGTTTACTTCATAGTTCTATTTTTAAACTGAGAAAGGCGGCTCTGAAAAGAGCCTTTTTTTACTTTTTGTTGTTTTATATATTTTTTGTGGCTTTTTCTACAACCGACACAGTAGGGGGAAAGGAGGGTAAGGAAGGGACACCAACCACAGGGATAAAAAAGGGCAGGTGGAGAGAGGAAGATGTAGGTTGGGCCTTATTTAGGTAGGCAGCAGCTCTTCTGGTGCTCCCTGACTGTAGTCTCGCAAGCACTTTGAAGATTCTCCCCCCTGCAGAGTACTGCGTTGCAGTACATACACAATATTGTGACCCTTGAAAGGTAAGGGTCAACAGCATTGCGAATGGCCTGTGAAGCAGCTGGAGGGATGCGCTCTCCCACAGGAGTGTCTCTTGTGGTGAGAGGATCGGAAACAGAGGATGCTGCGGAGGAACTCAACCTACTACGTTCTTTACATGGTACAACTTTGCGAATGTCTGCGCCGTGGAACGAAGTTAGGTGTCGCTTCATGGATGTCGTACCAAAGCTGTACGAACCACGTCTCCCACGACTCAGCACCAAATTGCACTGGTTACAGGTGACCTTGTTCGCACGTGCTTTCGGTACGTTACCATGAACGGTAAAGAACCGTCACACCCACGACTCCCGGCGAGTGCTGGTAGTAGGGAGTTCCTCAACCTCATTCTCTTCATCCTCGTTCTCTACATCCTCACGCATATTCCCCGCTGGAGGCCCTTGGGGAGGTGGTGGAGGGTTTCGGGGTGGTGCTGAGGCTGATGTAGCAACAGCAGTCATGGATGCCATTAGGGTTGGTGAGGTAATCTCCACTAGAGCACTAAAGGCAGCAAAAGTCCATCTCCAATAGCCAGAAGTACAATGAAGATGAGCTCTGGGGTGGAGGTGTGCGCCTCGTGACCGTATCGATCACTCAAAAGTGATCAAAAAGTTCCAAAAAACATGTGGAAAGCTAGGGCCATTTTCTGGGACATGTGAAATGGTGATTTTTTACTGTAAAATAATTTGGATTGTCTGCATAAGTTCTTTTAAAATGTTGGGGAAGCGGACAAAGGGCCTCATTACGACCCTGGCGGTAAGGGGTTAACGCCAGCGTTAGCTGCGCCGACCCCTTACCGCCAATTACGAGGTCCCTTAGCGCCATGGCGCTTTTAACACCTGCTTTTAGCAGGTGTTAAAATCCATGGCGCTAAGGGACCATGGAGTTAATTACGCCACCGTAATTTACGGTGGCGTAATTAACGCCTTCCCCACTCCCATTATGCCCTATGGGGCAAAAATGGGAATGGGGAAGGGTAAATGGGGATTGGGGACTTACCGCCCCGCCGACCTCGAATGGGGCGGTAAGTCCGCCAACCACCATGGCGTAGTACGCCATGGTGGTAAAGTCACGGCCCAGGCGGTAACTTACCGCCTGGGTCGTAATGAGGCCCAAAGTGCGCAAATTAGGACACGCTCAGCGTGGGTGCGGTCACATGATGATGTCGTGATCACGCCCACGAAGGGAATGGGTGTCCGCAGGACACCAAATGCACAGGAACGGCCGTGCGCATGCGCGCGGGTGTTCTACGGACAGTGTTCCGGTCCTGAAACTAATTGAAAGTGTGACACAAGTGAGATGGACAGTTACGGACAGGCGTGACGTTCGCAGGATTTACAGGTTTGGTGCTCATGTGAGTAGATGTTCTGCAGACTGTACGGCCAGGTATAGTGTCCTTTTTAAACTTGTGCAGTTTTTCTATGGTATGATAGAACAATTTCAGATACCCCCTGAGTGTTTGGGTAGTGTTGATGTCGTCCGCGCCCATCCGCGGACATACGCACAGTCCGTGGCCTTCAAAAATCATTAGCGGGGGGGTTCAGTATGTTCTATGTTACATGTATATAAAGTAAGGGAATCCTAGTAAACATCTCCTAAATTCACATGATGAAAGTGTATATTCAGTAAAAAAAAACTTTGTTAAAGGGATGTTATGGTTAAGTTGCGCTACTAAAAACCTATGAAATTCAGTAAAAATCCTTTGTTAAAGGAACGTTATGGTTAAGTTGTGCTACTAAAAACCTATGAAATTCAGTAAAACAACATTGTTTTTTTACTGAATCCCTTATTTATATTTATTTATATATCACTTTATTACATTTGCGTTTAAAAAATCAACAGTATGAGCGCGTACCACTCATCGCAAACTCCAATCCCATTATTTCAACAACATTTTTTATTTTTAATCTTACTAAAAACAACCATCAATCCACGTGATGCAACATTTTCCCTCTACAATAATACGTGTATATGCTCTTTTTTTCCACAAAAACAGTTTTCAAATGTGACATCACAAGTTGACTTAAATACATAAAACAAATGGACAGACTCTGGCCGGCGACACAAATCTTATGCCATCTGCTTCCTCAGACGCATCTTGGCCCTATATTTATTCCAAAATTGGAATTTAAGCCCATCTCTTTCGGATTGTCTTTAATCGATTCCAGTCTCCTACGTCATCCCGTTTATGGGACCTTAGATGAAGGCTTCTGCTAGCGCTCTTTAAAACCTAGGCACTGGGCGTATACTCTTATCACGGCCACACTCACGATAGCTCTTTACATTGCTCGGCCACACTCGACTCAATATTTTTTCCCAAATATATATATTATGTTACTCTCTTACTCTATCATCATATTTTGTCCTGCCTCCCTCGGTTACTTTCCCTTTACTTGTTTTTTAAGGCATTTAAGCTTTGCCAAAACATTTAGTCTTTTTTACTCACCGTTCGCATGTTTTTCATCTAGAGACACTCGGGATCACCACCTTCGTTACCACCTCTCCGTGCTGCTCGCCGGATCCGCTACTCGTAGATGTGGGTGGGGTTTTTGGGAGAAAGCAAAGGTCCCATCACACCTAACCTGCAGGGTTTTCAATTAATCTAACCACTATCTACGGGGAGCTTCTCGTTCTACCAGACGGATGACAAAGGACTTGTGATATTTCGAGGAACTGAAGTTACTTATGTCGACGGCCGATGGGTTTCTTATCTAATCGAAACCATCCTCTGCTACCAAGTTAACTGGATTGTCTCTAGCCAGCCCTCTGACTGGGAAATTTCCCAACAGCCCTGTAAAATGAGTAGCAGTACCCTCAAGATAGATGGGGATGCAGATTCATACTCATGCATCAAATAACTATGACAACTCAATAGTTTGGCAAAGGGAATTTGTTTAATGACAAGTATCGATCTTCTGGCTCTCTTCACTTTAAGAAAAAACACAGTATTTATAGCAATAATTTGTCATTGCTGACATCATTCTATGTGGCATTTCATAAAAACCTAAGATGCAACGTGATTGGTTATAGGAAGGTAACTTTAACATAGATACTATAACTGTATGTGGTAGTGCGGAGAGGGGATTGGATAATCAATGTCAGGGGGGGCAACTAAACCCTCCCTTAAAAATGGCCACTATGAACGTCACTAAAAGTACGACGTCCCATTGGCTCTACTTACTATAGGACCCTAGATTACATGGTCCACTATGATTGGGTTGGCATCATCCCCACTCACACTTTTCCACCTACGTCTAGCAGCACGCAGAAAGAACATCCAGGTGCAGAGGAGCTCGCCTTCACCCCAGCTCCCCACCAATTATGTTACAATCAATCATCACTTAAGTAGCCATGTGTCTATTATTGCTTTGTATTTTGGCTTTGAGTCTGCTCTGTAGTCTTGAGAACGTTTAAGGAGTATGGGCATGGTAGAGATCCATGCGTAGGTGTGAAAGTCTCACTCTTCCAGCCTGCCTTGTCACGTGACTGGACACCGTGAAATCGGCTTTTCTCTGTGTCTTTTTGTATATTTGATTTGTTTCTACCAGTCCTCCACCATCTGTGGCTTATCTTGACCTTCCTGAACAGGGTCTTCTGTTCTTTTCTCCTTAATTGTATCCAATGTTGGCCTTTTCCAGCCAGATAAGACCCCAGCTTCTTGGCATGATCATCCTCAGCTGGGTTTCGTTCTGCCTTGATTCTCGATTTCTTTATGCGACATACTCCTTCTTGAGGCCTTTAGTAACCTCTTGTTCATTTCTGCTCATGTGCGTAGTGGAATTATACTTATATATAAAGTACTTTTGAGATGTATACTTGTACATGTTAACGCTTGCCACAGGCTATTTACTATTAAGCATAAGCAAGCTAAACAATTTATTTGGTTCTTGCGGTTATTTGCATCGGTACACGTCTAAAATGACTGAATATCTTCATCATGTATGTGGAATGAGTTTCTTCATTTTGACATCAGATTCTTCACCGCGGCTCAAGATGTCATTCATCCATAGTCTCTCGTCTGTTATCGGCATTCTCACGTTATCTATAGGTGTGTTAGTCCAAGTCCTCATTGACGTCACCATTCATCTTCTTTTATTATCTTCTTGGCTTCTTCGAGTATTCCCTTCTGACAACCATCATATTGTCTTGACTGTGAATATGGCTTTCTCAATGGATACCTTACTGTCCATGTTTTCTTAGGTGTCGGTACTTCAATAGGTGCAGCTATTCTGATAGGTACTGGGCAGAGCCCATGTGCTTCTCTCTGCTGGTTTATCTGTTCATCATATGTCACATATTTTGGTGTGAAAGTACCGGGCACTACGAAAGGGGTAACTGGAGTAGGGGCGATACTTGACACTTCCTCTTCAACAGTATGGGAAGCATTTAAGGCAGTCATGAGAGGCCAGCTAATTGTTCTCAAAGCGACTAGAGAGAAACAGATATATCAATGGGAAAAGGAGCTAGAGGGGAAACTTCAAGACATACAGATCGAGGTCACACGGAACCCCACAAACAACCTGAAAAAGGCACTGAGACATGTCCAGGGCCAACTGGAAACACTCAGCATGAAACAAGCGGAGAAAAACCTCTTATATCTTAAACATTGGTACTATACAAAGTTAAACAAAGCTGATAAATTCTTAGCCAGACAATTGAGAGCCAAACGACACTCTCAAACAATAACAAAAAATGATAGGAAGGATAAGCAGGGCACGTCACAGACCAGAGCAGAAGATATGGGAGAAATCTTCAAAGATTTCCAATAAACACTCTACACATCAGACAACCCCTCAGGGCAAAAGCAAGACTTCTATCTGAACACATTATCAATCCCCCAGATCACCGAACTCAAAAGACAACAGTTAGAAGAAAATATAAAAATAGAGGAAGTGAAGAAGGCCATACTTTAACTGCCCTTGAACAAAGCCCCAGGCCCAGATGGGTTTACGTCAATCTTTTACAAGACGTATATAGACATACTGACCTCAATACTAACTAAACTATATAACTCTTTCAAAGAAATGGGGAACATTACCCCATCAATGAATGAGTCCAAGGTTCTGGTGTTTCATAAGGTAGGAATAAATCTGACCCTGCTGCGCTCATATCGTCCAATAGCACTAATCAACATAGATGCTAAAGTGTATACGAAGGTCCTGGCAAACAGACTCACACTCCTGCTCCCCAACAAAATTAGGTCAGGACCAATCAAGCTTTATGCCAGAAAGGCAGACACACAACAACACTAGAAGAATAATACACCTGATCGAAAAAATAGGGATGTCCCAGACTCCAGCCATATTGCTCTCACTAGACACGGAAAAAGACGTTCAACCAGGTAAAATGGTCGCTCCTGTTCCGCATTATGAAGAAAATGGGGTTTGGGAAACAATCTATCAAAATGCTACAGACCAATTATAATAACCCACGGCATACGAATCGCCATAAATTGAGAGGTAACCAACAGACTGAGGATAACCAGGGGATGCCCTCTTTCCCCGCTCCTGTATGCAATATTCTTGGTGTTCCTCCTAATTAGAATACGAGACACGTAGACTGTAAAGTTAATAGAAATGGTGGGGAAATCTCATGAAGTAATGGAATACCGGATAACATGCAGCTGGCATTGTCAGACCCGGAACAGTGGCTAAAAGCGGTGATGCAGGAATTGGAATATTTTGGGACAATTTTAGGATTAATAATAAATAGGCAGAAATCAGAACTATTAATCCTAGCCGGGGATGGCGATGCGATAAAAACAATCACAATCGCCTAACACCTAAAGATTGCAAACAGAGGGATTAAATACCTAGGAATCACCCTAACGGCACAAGTGAGACAGCTATATGAGAGAAGTTTCCACAACTACTGGGGAGAATAAAACAGGATACAGAGAAATGGAATCTGCTGATGATCTCTATAAAAATGAATACACTTTGTAAACTATTGTATTACTTTCAGGCTCTACCGATCAAAATCCCCAAATCATCTTTAAATCCCTGACCAGAACAATTATGGCTTTTATTTGGAAAAAAAGACCCCCCAGAGTGGAAAGAACGGTGATGACAGCATCAAAACACATAGGGTGACTATCTGTTCCACATTTCCGCACATACTATGAGGCAGCCCAGCTGTGGGTACTAAAAGAATGTGTCCCAACGGACACACACAAAATCTGGGCAAACAAGGATAGGGCGGTGGCTGGGACACCACTGTCAGACATGCTATCAAGCGAGAAAAAGCATAGACACCCAAACCTACAAATCAAACGTGAGCTAATGGAAGCACCTGCGCCCTTCAAACCCACGTTTCTAAACCCAGAATTTCCTCTGGGCATAGGGAAGGGGGCATACAAAAAGTGGGTGACTGCGGGATGTATAAAAATTGGGAATATGTATCAGGACAAAGAAATTAGATTGTTCGAGGACTGCAAAGCTTTGTTGGGCCTGACAACTAAAGACAGATATAAATACAACCAGCTGAGACATTGACTGTTGACCCCCCATTAGGTAGGCAGTGACCAGAGATCTAACCCCTTTTGAGCTTTATTTAGCGACTCACACAGGCACAAAGATGCTTGTCTCAGCCCTGTACAAGTTTTTAAATACACAAAAGGAGGAGATCCAATGGAACTATATGAAAAAGTGGGAAAAGTGGCAGGGGAAACAATTTCCAGAACACAATGGGAGTACACCTGGAGGGTCATTCCAAAACTGACATGAGCAATGCAAATGAGAGAACTGTGGGTAAAAATCATGGTCCAATGGCACTAAACCCCAGAGAGGCTAAACGCTATGTATCCACAAACATCAAACTTGTGCTGGAGAGGCTGTAAACGGGTGGGTAACTGGAAACACATTTAGTGGGACTGCCCGGGTATCAAAGGTTTCTGGTCCGAGATAAAAACGCAGATGCAGTCGATGTTTAAAGATATAGGCCAGGTGGGGAAAAAAGTATAGCTATGCGGAATGTGGGACCCCTGAGCAAGGGACGTTCCAAATGTGCCAAAACGCAACTTCATGGGTCTTTTGATAGCAGCATGGCTATCAATTGCGCAAAAATGGAAACATCAATCCCCACCGTCAGTTTATGATTGGCTGCAGAAGGTATAGTCATATGTCACAATGGAATGGTTAACATATAAGATTCAGGGCAGTCAAGAAAACCTTCAGAAAGAATGGGGGGAATTCCTATCATTCCTACAAAGTGACTATATGGTGCAACAGTGCCCACACAAGATCAGAATCTTGGACCTATTCAATACATTAATCACAATCTCCCACCGAAATGGAAAGAACTCTTGTCCAGGTTCGGGGTGGGGGGGGAGGAGGGAAATGAGGGAGGGGGGTAAGGAGGAGGAGGCATTTGGGGAAATGTTGATTATGTTAATCCTGAAACCAAGACAAATATGTTTAAAAAAAATTGCAGAACATTTCCATGTTGTGACTTTCTGAGAAAACAAAAATATAACTTAAATGTAATTTTGAAATAATGCATTTCTCTCCTCCCCTCATTATCCGTCATTCAGACCTCCTAAACCCCTTGCCCTATCAGCTGGCAGGGGCCGGATTGGTGGGAGGCAAAGGAAAATGAATGTCCAATCCAAAGTGTGGGAATATTCATAATGTGGATGTGTCATGAGTATATAATAGCCGTTTCCTATCTACAAAAGGACCATCAAGGAAAACCAGGGGAAAGGAGGGAGACCCAGAGAGAGTGACAAAAAGACAGAAGGACAAAAGGACAGAGAGAGAAAAGGAGACCCATATACTCTTGCTAGGGACTTCTGCTTGGAAAAGTGAAAGCCATATCTGAGAGAGGCCTTTGGCTGGTGGGACCTTTCTGTGAATAGAGGCGTGAGGTGTGAGCTGCCTACCTGTTACCAAAAGAGATTCCTAATTCTGGTGGCCTCCTGAGCTAAGAACAGAGATCTCCTAAGTAAGTAAATGGGCCTCATTACGACCCAGGCAGAGGACCATGGTGCTATTAGCACCATGGTCCATGCCGGTGTCCGCCATGGCGGATTGGGGAATTACCACCCCATTCCGAGGTTGGTGGGGCGGTAATTCCCCATGCCGCCATGGCCCTTCCCCATTCCCATTTTTGCCCCATAGGGCTCAATGGGAATGGGGAAGGCGCTAATAACGGTACCGCAAATTGCGGTACCGTTATTAGCACCAAAGTCCCTTTGCGATTGTTATTTGTGATTATTATCTTGTGCCACAGAGTTGGTGACTGGTTATTGTGGTGAAGCTATTATCAATTGTGTACATTTAAATAAAAATATATTCTTATTTCTATACACCGGCCTGTTTCCTGGCTTATTGGTGACACAGGGGTTACAAGCATAGTGGTATTATACAGGTTGGAAACCTGACCAAGCTTGAATCTGCTAGGCGCTTTGTTGTGTGACACCTTGATTGGTGGGAAGGAACTCTCCGAGTTGAGAGTGACCGTCCAATGAACTGTGACACAACAAAGCATTAATTGTGGCACAATTAAATCAAGGGCCACCTTATGAGCTATAGTCAAACATTTCTATACTGTACACAAACTTTTAGGCAGAAGGATTTTGTCAAGTGACCGGGGACAACGAGATGGAATGTCTTATGATGATCGTAAGAGAGACAACGGCAGAAAAAAACATGCTATAACTTCAACTTGCGAAAAGCAAAATACATTGGGCGTCATTACGACCCAGGCAGTAAGGGATTACCGGTACCGGTAAGGGCACTGGTGCCAGTAATCCCTTACCGCCCAATTACGAGGTCCTTTTGCGGGCCCCTATGGGGCAAAAATGGGAATGGGGAAGGGCCAATGGTGAATGGGGAATTACCGCCCCTCCAACTTTGGAATGGGGCGGTAATTCCGCCATTCACCATGGCGGATTCTGGCGTCAACCATGCCGCTAATGGCGCCATTGGTTAACGCCTGGGTCGTAATGACCCCCATAGTCCGAAATTGATGCTTATTCTACTCTAAATGCTTTTTGGATGTTTTTGTCTGTATTGTGAGTTAGAGGTGTTTAAGAACAGACTAAAGAAGTCACTCAGCCCCTGAAGTGTGCCTGAAATATTAATAAGTCTAGCAATTATTGTATAGAGTGTGTGTGTGTGGCATCAAGATACTAAAGCGTTGGCGAAACTTTAATGTATATGTATACCTGTAACAATCACAGGGTAAGAGCAACATTTTTCACACATCAAAACTACAGACAGACATTTTGAGAACAAACATTGAAGGGCAGAAAATACCATGTAGCCTTTTACGTTACATAATGTTATGTTATGGACATTTATTAAGCACACCTTTCAACCAAGGGCATCTTAGCGCTAAGGCCCAAAAGAAGAAGGCAGCCAAGGAGACTGTTATATTGTCTGCGTTGTCCTTGTTCAACCCCTCATTGTTTTGATGTATATGTGCTGACTATCATATGCTATCACCTCACTAAATCCACGGGTTTCCTTCCCAAGGACCACTCGGTGGATGTGTAAGCATTGAAAAGACGTGACAAATATTTGAAATTTGTCACTTACAAACTGGTTACTATACCTTCAAAATGTGTAACTACTGTTGTATCTTGTGTTACTCTCTCTGAAGTGTTTCTAAAAACACGTAAACTGCAGTTTTATCAAAAATCTAACGTTTGTCAATCAAAACCTTGTGACTCAAAAGGTAGAGTTCACTTGCACACTTTTGATTGATCCTATACATCAGGAAAACCGCACATCGTGCAGAATTAAGAAGGTTAGCAAGGCTTCCTCCCTCCGTCCGATCGGTCCTCACCAAAAGAGCTTTTTTAACATATAATAACTGGCACTTGGAACATCGAGAAACCTTATACCAAAGAGATGGGGAGCAGATGTTATCCACGTTAGCGCAGAAAAACATGTCAAAAATGTGGGCCTCACTCAATCAGGCCACCAATAATCATCAAATGGATATGCAATCTTCAGTGGTGGATGTACATCAGTGGGTGAACCATTTTGAGCAGCTATATGCGCTACCCCTTAATTCTCAACCAGTGGCATCACCCCGGGGAGATCTAAAGTTTCATCTGCAATTAGATCTGGTCGAGATTAAACAATTAATCATGTCCTCTAGTAACTCACGAGCGGTGGGTCCTGATGGTATATCTAACTTCATAATGAAAAAACATTTTCAATTCTCTTTAAAATATTTGCAGCCATTAATCAACAGCAAACACTACCAAAGTCTTGGACTGAAGCAATCGTAAATTACCAGAGAGCTATCGTCCAATTTCCTTGTTAGATGCCCCGAGTAAAATATTCTGCAGACTCATTCTGAAGGAGCTCAATAAGTGGGTGACTGATAGTCAACTCAAAGATCCACTGCATTCTGGATTTGTAAAAGGTATGGGAATGATCCCCAATATCATGGCCCTTTCTATGATACAATCAAAACAAATGGATGGTGGTAGTCCATTGTATTTAGGCTTCATTGATTTTAAGTCAGCGTTTGACTCGATTGACAGATCATTACTTGTAGACAAACTTAAGCAACATCATTGTCCTCCATCTTTAGTGAATTTGGTGATGAAATTACATATGAATACCTCCATGCGAGTCAAATTAAATTTGGAAGGCAAAATGTCTCCCCGGATTGCAACACACAGAGGTGTGAAGCAGGGCTGCGCCCTTGCGTCATTTCTGTTCAATTTCTTCATTCTAGATTTGGGTCCGGCTTTGACGAATTGCATTACTGATGCCCCTCGCATTGGTCACCAAAAGATAGCCTATTTATTATATGCAGACGATTTAGTCTTGCTCTCTCAGGCACCTAGTAGGTTACAAAATATGCTGAATCAATTAGAAATGTATACGATGGCCAACAATTTAATTGTGAACACCGCCAAATCACAAATATTAATTTGCAACAAAAACTCAAAGAGACACAATTTGAGGTGGTCTTTACATCAATGGAACTTTCAGTGGTTCCAAGATATAAGTATCTGGGAGTCCACATTGAACACCAAAAAACTTTAAAAATCCAAACCTGTGAAATCAAAGCTAAGTTAGAACCGTTGATCTCGCAGTCACAGATACTACTAAGAAAATTTGGGAAGTTTACATTAAAACATGTTATAACCTTTTATAGGTCGAAGGTAGTTCCGATCCTACTCTATGGGGTCGAGGCCATTACTCTGCGAGACCATTGTTTTTGGGATGCTTGGGAAGCAAAATACTGGAAAGCAGTTTTAACATTGTCGCCCGGAACACCCTTGGCTTTACTGTGATTCGAACTAGGTTTAGCCTCTCTGCATTCCCAAGTATTATGGAAACAGTGTGTCCTGTTGCGAAAACTATTAGAAGGGTTAGTGAAACCATACTTCTTGAATATCTCAGCTCAAAACATTCTCACATCAAATGATGGTTTATCGAGAAGGTGGCGACACCATACCCTAAATGCAGCAGCTGATGCCGCGGTAACAATTGAGTTGCTATTAACCAACCCAGATTGTGCAAAAAGAAAGATCTATGAATATGACTGGGTTGGAAACTTAGCACTATGTTCAAAACTGAGGGATTTTAATTCTAGCACTTTGGGCCTTGAAAAGTATGGTGTGATAGCTGATTATTTGGTAAAATCTCCAAAGCACTCACATCGCCGAAAAATGTTAAAATTTGGATTGAATCAGCATGAAACAAGAGATATCTTATGTAGAAGGCGACTAATACCAAGAGAGCAACATTATTGCTGATTCTGTTTACCCAGGGAGCATAGGGAAACGTTACAGCACCTGGTAATCGAGTGCACTGCATTAGAAGCAACAAGGGCCAAATGTTTTGGGAAGAAACCTATTGTACAGAATCATGTAGATTATGATCAAATTTAGAACATGCTGTTTTCTAGCTCAAGAGTAACTGTTCAGATTGCCATTGTCCAATTTTTAGAAATAATACTACCAGGAATGTAAGAGACTAAGTGAGAATAAGGAAAACAAATGAAATGTATTTTATCATGAATATGAGGAGTATTGCAATTTGCACTGTGATTGTGTGCATCCTGGGATGCATTGTATTAATGTATGCAACTTGTTGATACACTGCATTTTTATTTGATATTTGAAAAGTTGGTTCGCCAACTGTAATAAATAAATAAATAAATAAATAAAAAATCTAACTGCAGTACACAGTACTGTCCTGATATATTTTTCTCAGAAGCCATTCACAGTTACTTGTACACACTTACCAAGGTGTAACCCCCATAGGTGTGTGTTCAATATTCGTTAATCAGCCAGGTATCCTATGACCTTGCTCAATTTTGCTCTTTAATATATTAGCCAAGGAGAAAGTTCAGGCTCAAAAAAGGTCTTCAAGGCTCATCGAAACAAGAGATGATTCCCACTAGCGCAGAGTGACAAGGGAAGCGAATTCCAGAGCTTTGCTGCTGCAACTGAGAATGCACGACCCCTAAACGACACAGACTAAACCAAGGCACTTGAATGATATGAGCCTCCTGCGAGTGAAGTGGGTGGCAAGGAACATAGGGCTGACATTTGAGCTGTAGGTACTCAGCCCCAGTTCCATAAAAGGCGCATAATACTATACACATAGACTTGAATTGGACCTATTTAATTATCAGGAGCCAATGTAGATGGTGCAAAACAGGAGTAATTTGGGTAGCGCAAAGGATATGAACTGCAACTCTTGCTGCTGTGTTCTGTAAAATTTGCAGCCAGCATATCAAATACAATAGCTGAGCTAAGAATAAAGAGTTACAATAATCTACAACATTCAAGACCAACGAAGCAACACCAGGGGCATGAAATAATAATCTACAACATTCAAGACCAACGAAGCAACACCAGGGGCATGAAATTGCGGTGGTATAAAGTATAACACCTTTTGCAACAACATGAGTTTGATGCCGATAGTTTAACACCTATGCCCTTCACCACATATCAGTTGTGGAAACAAAACATCACTTCCATTTCAACATCTCATCTCTAGCAGAAATGACAGAGTGAGACTTAAGCCTGAGCAAAAAAGGAACAATAAAATTATCGGACCAGACAACATGCAAAGCTGGAAAAACTGTGACCAGTGTTTCAGAAGAAAGAATCAGGTTGAGTGTGTTTCCCAGCTGATGTGTAAGCTCCGAAACAAGCTATCACAGTCCTAACTTGATCATTGCAGCAAAAAAGTGAGTAACAGAATGATCGTTCACATCATCATTTTAAGAGTAAAATCATTCGAATATTTGAGCTGTAGCTCAGCCAACCAATTCTAAAAATAAAATAGAGAAGGTTGCATCAAAGTATGGAGGACGATAAATAATTAGTAAATGGTATGTAGACAAGGCTATGATCGAAAGATGGACCAGTAACGCTTCCATCTAAATGTTGTGAACAAATGACACAGTAATGGCTACAGGGGTAGATTTATGGATCATAGCAATTGAAGAAGGAAAATTGAGATCAATCTCCTCCCCCCACCCCGCCTCCCCCATGCACCCCAGGTACATCAACAGAAAGAACAGCAGGAAGAATAATGAGTGCACCCATCATTTTGCACCAGGCCCCAGTGCTCCCATGTGTGACAAATATGCTGAAAGACACCCACTGCACCAACAATGCAACCTACATGCTACATTAGTCTCAAATGCAGCAGTACCGCCATGCAGAATTGACAAAACACAACAATTCCTGTTTAAAGGCTTGCAGATGCTCACATGAATTAACCTAACAGCACTACAACTCATCAATGCATGCATTAATGCATTATCAAATGGCACAGTGTAAAGCCATGCTTCAGGAAAATTACAGCCAAGTACACTTGTCTTACTGAACACCAGACACAGTGGAGATTTGTGCTGGCTTCAGGAATGCGTGCCGCAAACACACGAGCAGCTCAAGGCCCTGCAGTTAGATAAGATTCTTTTCTTTGAACGACAGTGAATTCTGGCAGACAAGCATTTTTAATTCTTCATAAATATGAGTAATTCAGAGCAGAACACCCAGGACCCAGTGTTTTTTCTCTCGGAACGAAAGACATTTTTGCAAGATCCAGACATTGTTTGAAACATAATTGTAACAAGAATGGCTCAGCTCTGGCCAATGAACGCTGAGGGCCCAGGGGCGAAAAGCCTGCTCAGCTAAAACTAATGGGAACAAATTCACAATGCAACCATTTTAGAATTAGGTAATGGGGAAGAGCAGCCAAACCAGACCTCTGACATGAAGGTCCAATGATCAGGGTTCATATAAGGGCACTATATGTGACCAATCACTCAGCAGCCAATCTCAGGATGAGATAAGTTTCTAGGAGCTGGTCCAATTTTGTGATGTCAGCCTGCAGTGTGTTACAAAGTTGGCTTGCAAGCCAGTCTCTCTGAGAGTCTGCCTGGATTTTCTTTGTGCACAAATCCCTGTGTTTTCATTTGCCGGCCAGAAATAAAACACAGTCTGGAACATGCTGCTTGCTTGGAACTCTGCTGTATTTCTTCGGGCAAAATGGGAGGTGTTGGGTTCTCCCATACCCCGGGACCCCGAGAAGCCCTGGTGGGGGTCCAACTTCTCCCCAACAAGTTGGTGCCCTCTGTGAGCCTCATTGCTCAGTGTAAGGCCCTTAGTGGATGGGCACTGCCTGCACAGGCCCTGCATTGAACTGCCCTCCCTGCCTCCGACCCAAGGAAGCTCTGGGACCCTCGCCTGCACCTGAAGACCACTGGAAGATGCATTTACTGGGTAAATGCATCAGGGACCACTTGGAAATACCCTGCTTAAGGGCAGGTGAGAGCCCTGCAGAAGAAGGGGTCTGGTGAAGCGCCATGATGGGGGGTCTGGTAGAAGAGCAAGTGTCAGTGCAACATAGGAAAGGTAAGTACAAGTTCAAGCAACCAGCAACATGGGCTTTGAGGGGAGGGTGTGATTGTGTGAGGTAACAATGGGCAAATGTTTTAAGTATTAGGAAGTATTGTCTGGATAGGGACTGGAGCTTTTGTGTCTATGGAGTGTTCGGCCTTCGAGGTAAAAGTTTCTGGTTAATGACCAGGACTGTAGACTTGACAGGCTTGGACTGCAGAAATATGTAAATAGAAGTATACCTGTGCCCTGGTGGGGGTCCAACTTCTCGCCTACACAATCCCACCACCAGGGTGGGAACAGGCACGAACAAGTCATAGGATGCTATAGTTAGCAGGAAGAGCTTGAGTTACTAAATGACGAACAGTCACACAGTCAAGATTCTGTTACACACGCAATATCAGGTGAATGATCATGTAATAAATCATAGCACACTGACGAATAGGCTGCCAATGATTGAGTATTAAATAAAAAACAAGGCAGAGTATGATCTAATAATGGAGATATTGGGCCTCATTCCGAGTTGGGCGCAAAGGGATTACCGGCACTGGTAAGGACACCGGTGCCGGTAAACCCTTTGCGCCCAATTCCGAGGTCCCTTAGCGGGTCCCTCCTTTAACGCCTGGTCTGACCAGGCATTGTGGACGGGACCCGTTAAGGGATTTTGCTCCTTCCCCATTCCCATTGAGCCCTATGGGGACTGAAATGGGAATGGGGAATTGTTTTGTCAATGGGGACTTACCGGTCCCTCCAAGCTCGGAATGGACCGGTACATCCCAATTGCACCAAGCCGGAGGCGGTACCAGTATGGGAGGCAGCCATGGAGCTAATTGCTCCATGGCTACCACCATACTCGGAATGAGGCCCATTGTCGAGTATCCCGTAGGAGTTGGAGAAAAGCCAGGCAGCATCATGGTATCAGCAGGAGCCAAGCGGAGCATGGAATTACAAGATAACACGGGAGATGCTCCAGATGAGGGGACAACGATAGAGTGTTCAGCCCATGGCCCGTCCGGAACACTGAGGAGTACAGACGAGCTTGACTTAGGCATAACTTGAGCGGCCAAGACCCTCGCCTGCTGCACTCATCTGCTGCGCTCCCAGGATTGTTGCCTAACTTGAATACACATCGTATCACCATAGCCATTCCAAGGTCATTTCCTGAATGAGCACTGTAGAGAGACTGTGCAGTGTATCTGCAGGTCTTATAGCAAATTTAACTAACAGGCGTTGCCGGGCATGAGACCCTGGAGTGCTAAAAGGAAGCCAGGAAGATTCCTGCTGGTAAATGACTACAAGAAACCCATGAAAATAAAATAAAGAAACAGTAACTTAAGCCTGTCTGCAGTATTGAAAACCAGGCATCCAGTCACCTGCCTGACTCGGATCAAACGAGTATAAAAGGAAAATAATGCTAATCTAAAATAAAAACCAAAGGAATAGAAAGCTAATTTGAAAACAACCTTTTACATCCCACATGCTTCAGTACAGGCAGTATAAGTAAATCTAGCAAGTACTGGAAGTTTGCAGATCAAGGTAGAGAGTCTTTCAGTGCTGGAGGACCACTAGGGGCAGGTAGGGGGCACAATGTCCCACCTTCATGACCTGCCCCGATGACATCACTGGCATCCAATGAGGAGAGAATGCAGGCTTGGATGTAATCTTGGGGCTTTATTTATTTCAGTGGCCATAGCTCAGAAATCTTGGTTCATGTTTAGAGTGTGACTGCACCATTTTATTGGGCCCGGATTCTTTGATAGCATTGAGGATGTCCTACAGCTGTGTATATATTATTGAGAAAAATATGATTGCTTTGGGTTTGATGTTGTTCAGGCAAGGTGGTTTGGGACCGAGGCAGTGATCTCTTTTAATGTCAAGTACATGAGCCATCTTGAGCTTAGGCTTCTACAAAATCATCCTTGAGAGGAAGCCAAGAGTGTCTTGAGCTGCCATGCCTTTTCAAATCCATTAATGACATAACTGCATTCTTGATGAGGTGGTAATTTTGCCAACATAGAAATGTACTGCTTGCCTTTTAGCTAAAGTGGCTATTAAAATCAGACCAAAACGGGCCGGGATGAATTTTTGAGGGTAGCCATAGTATTTGCATTTAGATCCATTCAGAGGGTAACCAATGTATTTGCATTTAGATCCATTTTTGAGGGCAGCCAATGGATTGCACTTAAATGATTGTTTGAGGTTAGCCAATTTATGGCATTTAGATGAATTTTTGAGGATTGCCAATATATTGCATGTAGACACATGTTTGAGGATAGCCACTATACTGATCCTAGATGTGTTCAAGATTATGGCCTTTGTATTGCATCTAGGTGCACTCTAGAGTATAGACAATGGACTGATCCTTGGTGCATTACAGAGTATAGCCGATATACTGATTCTAGATGGATATTAGAGTGTAGTCATTGTATTATATTAGGTGCTTTTATATAGCCAATGTATAGTATCTTACTGCGCTTTGAATTCACCCCCTCCTAAATTCTGCTGCATCGACTCAACCAAGAAACCAGCCAGGACACACAAGTACGTATCACACTCCATGTTTATGGAAACTAGCCAAAGGCACGCCCACGCACACACACACATCTGCTATCTTGCAATACTGTAGGACACATTGCACAACACCTCAGCCATAAGAATGCAGCTCTTCCCCACAATAGAAAATCAGTCTAGCTGCACACATAATATTTCTCTTGCTCCCACACATCCTCCAGACTAACTCTCAGCACCTATCCACATACCAGCTCGACATGGGTGGCTAGCAGGGACTTGGCCACCCTTACCTACCTTCGTTTTGGCTAAAATACCGACATGCATTCTACACGCTTCTGACGAAATTCCCACAACTTGACTTGAATCCCCCAAGGGTGTTCAACCTACAGTGCATTGGGACCATGCCAATGGTGAAAGGTGCTATACAAATGACAGATGATGACCAAATCCATCATTTAAAGTATCTGGGAGCAAGACTGGTGCCAAACGGGTGCTATCTTGCAATACTATAAGACCATTGCACAACACCTCTGCCATAAGAATGCAGCTATCCACCACACAAAAAATTCGAGCCAGCTGCACACATAATGATTCTCCTGCTCTCAAACACCCTCCAGACTACCTCTCAGCACCCATCCACATTCCAGCTTGACATGGGTGGCTGGCAGGGACTAGGCCACCCCTACCTACCTTCGTTTTGGCT
Source organism: Ambystoma mexicanum (assembly GCF_040938575.1). Taxonomy (NCBI): domain Eukaryota; kingdom Metazoa; phylum Chordata; class Amphibia; order Caudata; family Ambystomatidae; genus Ambystoma; species Ambystoma mexicanum. The sequence goes on along the minus strand of NC_090930.1, from coordinate 491,148,386 downwards.
AAAATGCACACACGCATTATAAACTTCTCTGATGAAATTCCTGTACCTGGTCCCCCAAGGGTCATTCAACCTACAGTGCTTTGGGACCATACCAATGGTAAAAGGTGCTATACAAATGACAAATGTTGATTATGTCCATCATTTCAATTACCTGTGAGCACGACTGATGCCAAACTGTTGTGGGATAGACCAAGTGGCACACAGCAATTATCGTTTTCCTCAAAAAGCTTGAATAACCCTAAATTGAGCACACAAATTCAGTAGGAATTCATTAGTCCAAACCCTTGCAGGGTTTAAAGCCCAGGTACTCATTGCAATTTAATACGCGACAGAACTTTGGTGGTACGCGCTGGCACCAGCACAGCATATAGAGGCCATTCATTATGTTCTTAGCACTGAGAGAGCAGTGGTGCACGCCACCTTACTCCCTCTCAAGCATTCCGGATGCACATTTTAGAATGCATTGGTGTTAAACATGTGTATAACGTATAGTTTAAATGAGCACTTTCCTTTTTTACAAGATTGACAAGAACCACATCAACAGCACAACGTTCCTCAATACGACATTTAGCTCATCCGTGAGAAGCCAGTTGAAAATGAAAGTTCAAGCATTTAAACACCCATTGGACATCCATGTTATGTCTCCGGCATATTGGCAGTTGGTTAATATGAAGGCAGCTGTTCCTCCCCATAGTTACACAATCCAAGAACAGGGGTGTCGTCTCCAAGGGCACCCTTCCAGAGACATCGTGCTAGGATCAGTTAGCTCATTCCTCAGACTTATTCACGGTCTCCTGATTGGCACCTGCACATGTTTGCCTCTCTCCATTCCTCCCAGATTTGAACTTGTAATAGTGTCAAAGACCCTTCTTCCCCGACAATTTTTTCATTGGTGCAGGCGGAGATGAATCTAGGTACAAGCATACTTCTGTCCAAATGGGAGGCAATGTGCATAGTACAGCTTAAAATCTGCGGCAGCTCTATGGAAGAACTTTTGGGTAATCCAACAAAAACCAAAACCCGCATGGAAGAAATGGATTGGATAAATACACTCGACAAAGCCTCTGAGTATAAGCTGAGTAGCAACTTACCTCCAACATGCAGAAAACTAAATACAATCCAACCATTTTTGATAAAACATCCAAGCAGAAAAACCCGGAATACTCTACTCTGTGCTAGGCTCAATTTGCTCCCTACGAATGAAATCCTGCACATAAGAGGCCTTTCTTCAACTAATATCTGCCGCTTTTGTACTGACACCCAACAAATCGAAACATTACGGCATCTTCTTCTATTGTGTCCAGGAACAGACAAATATAGAGCGCCGTACCTGCTTCACCATTTAAAGCAAGCATACTTGGTTGACGAAGCACTCTGGTGGGATCGCCTAATAGGAGGCTTGAGACCCTCTTGGACAATAGCAGCCACCAAAATTTTGGATCAAATCTTTCCTCACACAGATTCGCAGTCCGGGCAGAGCGGACCCATCTAAAGCACAAGCACAAGGAGTGAAATGCGAGGTTGGGCGTTGGACCACTCATCAGGAGGGCTGGGTGTGTCTTTGAACTTACTTTGAACTTGCTCATGCTTCCCTTAGCTACAGCTCCTCCTGACTTTGGATCTCTTCTCTGCTTCAACCATTCTGTAATGATTTTTCTTTTAGGAATTGTAAATTGAAGTTTTTTTTCTTCTCATCCTCTTGTAAAAATCACTTCGGTGATTATACACTCGTAATAAATAAATAAATAAATAAATAAATAAATAAATAAATAAATAAATAAATAGTGTCAGAGTGTGTCTAATACTGTAGTCTGGTGCGTCACTCTGGTTCTGACACCAGTCTCCACTGCGTATGTTCCCTCACTTCTTTAACCCACTCATGACTTTGAATCTGCTGGCTCATGTTCTCCATTGTGGCAAATATTGCTCACCTGGCTACACATTGGGGTCTCAGGAAACGCCTGTGGGGCAATGAAGAATGATGTTGTACACATTAGCATTTTATTTTGTGGACACATGGAGAAGGAAAGTTAACTTCTTCCTTGCCACCAAACAGACATCTCATATTTAGTGCTTATGAATAGCAAAAAGATTCCATGTTGGTAGGAACTGTTATTAGTAATATAAGTTCTCCATCATGGGTACATTCATTGAATCCTTAAACAGCCCACCCTCTTTAACTGAGGAAACAAAAGGCGAAATCAGAAGGCCTTTAAGAAGGTTGGGCTCTTCATTAGCACCCTGCTTGGGTGATCCAGCCAATTAGGTGGTTAGGAACGTGGGCTGAAACCGGCGATCTCAGCCCACGTTCCAAGCCGCCCAATGGCCTCTTCCCCCAGCCGCCATCTTCCCCCACACTACGTCCCCTTTCTTTCTTTTTTTTAAATTCCCACATACCTTTTTGCAGCTACGGCGAGTGCCACTGCCGTACCTGCTGCTGCTCCTTGCCCACTGCCCCGTTGGCCTCCACGGAAAGGGAAAATGGGCTCTGTATGGAACCCTTCCTTACCATCCATGGTGGCCATCTTGGAACAGTATTCTCTTTCCGTGAACGGGACGCTGCTAGGTGACCCATTCACAGGAAGAAAATATTTTTACTTAGCGCCCTCCCATTCCATGGGATTGGTGCTAATGGCTTTAAACACCCGTTACAAAGGCTGGAATGGTGGTAATGGCCCAGGCCCTTGTTAAATGCCCTAGCTTCGCTCTGGCCATTAACTTGGGCCGCCGGGCCGTTACCACCCTTTACAGCCCTTGGAATGGCTGCTTAACGCCACATTAGATTACATATAGCGTAAATAGAACATGATTCAACTGTCAGTAAAGTCTAATGGAAGGCAGCAACTCCCTGTTGCTTTTACGTGACAGTGTATGTTTTCCTCTTTTATGCAATTTCGCAATTCTGCCTGTTTTCTTGTTTTCATTTCTCTGCAAATCTTCCTACGTCGTAATATGCATGGTGTGGTCACTGACGTACTTTTCTGATGGAAAGCTTTAAGAACAGAAAGCCAGATAGTCAAAGCCTAATTATGTTTTATTTTAATTATGATATGACGTAATATTATGTAAGAAAGATAGAATTCTCTCTATTAAGAAAACAAAATTCAGCGATCCTGCACATCGGTGGAGATATCGTTACACGAGATGGAGAACTACGACTACAAGTAGGCAACTTTCCATGAGCAAATTTATCCCCATTAAAATATTGCTGCATATTTTATCGTTCACTCAAATTCCGAGTTTCAAACCTAAAACGCTTCAATCCAGCCTGCTCAGTGGGGGTTAATTTATTCAACACACATGCAGCCAATGGTGCAATATTACTGCATGTAATAATATGGCTTTTCCCCACGTAGTTCTAAAATACTCCAAATGGGGAATAGCTGAAGGGTGTCCATGACTCAGAGTCGTGTGGATGCTTTAGGCTACTGCATGTTGCTCGTCAGCATTTTCAGAGGCAATGCCATCAAACTCAATCAGGGCCATGGAAGGGCGAGGGCACAGGAAATGTCTTGCGTATGACATCAACACCATTTTCTAAATCAGTAACATTTTCAGGAACAAGTCTTTCTTTTTTTTTATATATGTCACTTGAAGACCCCTCCTTTCTTCAGTTTGCTCTCACTTCAGAACTCTCACTTCCTCCTGCAGTAGAATCAGGCTCACCAAGCAACAATCAAGCTGACTGAGGTGATCCTATCTGTGACATAACTAAATACAACAAAGGTGTCCCAACAGGAAAAGCGTGAGATTATTGGCAGTTAGCTGAAGCACTGTATGTGTGAATGAATGTAAACATTAGGTATTTTTATTTTACACGTCTTACAAATCCTTATGTTTGTTCTGCATCTTGTTAGAACAAGACAAACTGTGCTGTGTCTCCAAAATGTGTATCAAATTCACATTTATTAGGTCAAATTCAAATTAATCTGACAAAGAAAGACATACACAAATGGTTGTACACCTAAAATGATGCTGAATGCATGTGTCAAAAAGAACATTGAAAAAACATAAGAAAACAACAAATCTTCAACGCTGTACAAAAGCGCATAGAAAATTATGTCATCACATCCTGTAAGCACCGTTAGAACTGATACCATTCTCAGATGTGGCATGGGTAGTTACTAATACAACTAAGTGCAAAAAACACATCCTGTTAACAATGTAGCTGGGGCATAGCATTTCTGTTGTAGCATTCGTCGACCACTGTGAGTTAGTCAGCTAGTTGTAATATATGTATTAGATATTGGTAATTCTATAGTTCACAGGGTCTACGTAGTGTGCCGGTGAAAGTCAGATGCAGAGCAGCCCGCTTGCGTGAGTGAATCAAAGTGCAAGAGGTTTACGTTTCGGCAGTTAGGTAGCTGTAGCTGCCTACTTCAGGACCAAAGAACTGAACTTGTATGTTGACCCCTGCGGAAATAATGTCAGGTAATAAGTAACCTATGTTTGCAATCTTTTTCTGGTCATTGAAATAAAAATGCCCCTACTTGAGCATAGTGAAATAGATGCTTGTCGCAAGGTAGGAACTGCTCACGGGTGCCTGCCCTTTACCAATGCACAGTGTGGTAATGTGTGCGAGAAGGTACTGAACGAAAGCGCTTGGTGGGTAGAGAAAAGGCAGAGAGAAGCATGCACAACATGCACTGTGCGAGTCATGCAGAGCTAGGGTAGTAAAAGGAGATCCGTGGCTAAGTGCATAGAGGATCGAGGTATCGTGCAAGCAATACATGAAGCACACTATATGCAGCTTAACCCTATGTGGTTGATCCCAAAATGGGAAGCTGGGTTTTGGGGGAGTCCGGGGCTGGAAACAACTTGTGCTCCACTGTCGTTGTGCAGTGGTGCATGGCTGCCTATTATTCAGGAATAGTTAATGGAAGTATCTTGAGTGCGTGCTAGGCATAGATAACATCATGTTAGAGGGCATGTTCCCATAATAGTACCTCAGTGTGGGCAGCCGGTATCCTTATGTGTTCTGGCTGGTTCTTCACATAAAAATATACATACACGTCTCTGCTGGAGGAAGCGTGCCATGATGGAGGCCAGGATGTCCCTCGATGTTGTAGGATGCAGTCGCCTACACAGAAATATAAACGGTGTGGGCAATTATATGAGGCAGACATGAGGGGGCGCATTATGTGAATACGGCTGCTGTGTATTAGATCACAGCGTCTTACCTAGTGGCAGCTTCTCGCTTAGCGTGAGTTCTGCAGGCTGCAGATGGGTCCTCACGAGGATGCATGTCTCTCCTAGAGGAAGCATGGCCTGGAAACCGGAGTTTCCCTCGATGCTGGCAAAGCTCGATCGCCTAAACAAAAATAGTTATATAGCTGATGCGAGCATTTGAATCAGGCAGGCATGTGAAGTCGCATTATAAGAATGCGGCGATTGGGTGTTGGATCGCGTCGTCTTACCCAACGGTAGAGCCTTTCACAACGTGAATTCTGCAAGCTGCTGCTGGAGCTGTATCGTATCCAGCAAATTTTGTGTTGTGTTACTATGGAAACCGTCATGCGAGTCTCGGGTCGCGGCTCGCTCGAGAACTCTGTGTAAAGAATGAAGCACTACGCTTAGAAGGGTGCCACGGTGCCTATAGGGTTGGTAATGGGAACTGAACTCCCTCTTACTGTATCTGTGTCTGTTGCAGTGCTTAATTTGTAAAAAAATAAGTGCCAGTGCCCAAAAAATATTGGCCCCATAATGCCGGGTGCGGTGCCACCTTCAGCGCCAGTTCAGTGCTAGACCTACCTAGATCGGCCCACCACCAGCCCATCACACTGCTGCTGCTCCATGTCACATGTTTGGCGCTGCAGCAACTACTGGCACAGGCTAGTAGTGGGACGGATGGGGCAGGGCACAAATGGGTTGAGAAAGTATAATGCTTTAAAGTTGGAAAACACTTGTTATGTTAGGTGTAGTGGTTCCAGCATTCCAGCAACCCCAGAACCAAAAGAGTGCATTTGAACACACTTCTAACTTCTAGACCACACTTTTTAGATGTCTGGACCATACTTGCTGTCCTTGAAGTGATAATGCATTTGATACAATTGTTGCAAACCTGTGGATGTTATCTTATTTGTCAATTTTGTAGAATGACCCCCACCGCCCGGCCCACCCCCTCCCACCGCCCTGTTTCCCAAATGGCTCTGAGTGGAGCTGCGTTGCAATCATTATCCCGGGACACAGGATAGCTCAGCAGCAATGTGCTCGATTGGAAGCAAGACGACACGAAGCAACACAAGTTCGATTCCCGACTCCTCGCTTAGAAACCTCTGGGTATTAAGCGCATTATAAATACGCAACTAAGACATGCTCCTCCTCTAACTGCGCCTTGATGCCCCCGGGCTGTGTGAGCGCTTTAAAAATGCAAATAAATGAAAAAGCAGTCTGTTTCAGTCACTGTTGCACTGTATTTGTCTCTACCTCTTCTGCCCCATCTGACAGTCTGTTAAAGTATCTGAAGTATTGTTAATCGGTTAACTCAGGAAGAGCACCCTCCCCTCAGCCCGTTCCTCAGTCACCTCATCCAGGTGTTTTGTGTAATCAATTTACTCTCAAGCCCTTATCAGTCATCACATCTGATAAATGCATCTCCCTTCAAGCTTGAGCATGGGGTTGTATAACTTGGAAAAAGCCATTTCTGCAAGACATTGTTGTGAAATCAACGGCCTGTGCTACTGCTGCTTTAGGGCCTCTTTCCACCTTAACACATATTAAAAAACTAAATATGTTTTGTCACCCAATATTCAGGAGCCAGAGGAGAATGCATATTCGGATATCTCCTTCCCACTGACATTTTTTTGACATACTTCACTAAACTGCGGGGTGTAACAGACACCCACCTCTATCTGAGGATTCCTATCAGAGGATTGCATGTGCTCTCATTTGGAGCACATGCTCGGAGCGTATTGTACCCAGGTTAAGGAGCCACATCTGGTGTATAAACCACACATCAGAATAGAAAACATGCGCTGAAATTATGTTAAAAATGACTGCATGACGGTTGAAAATTATACATGAATACTCAACTAGTGCTTTTATTTATGACGACAGATTAGTGGGCACGTGCACCATGTTTATCCCCGTCTAGTTTCCATGTGTGTATCTTTGCCTGAAATGGCATTTCAGAAGTTCGTCTTTCCATGGGCTTTTCTCACGAAGTGCAGCCGGTTCGGTTTCGGCCCACTACGTGCACCGCTCCGGACCGGGTCCCCTCGCTGAAGCTTGTTTGTGTACTAATGAGGCCGATAACATTAAAAGGAAGAACAGAAAAACCTAGGCAAAAATTCACAGTTCATATTTCGCTTAGATGAATGCTATCTAGATCGGACTGGGGCATACAATTGTCTCGAGTCGGGCTTGGCACCAATGAAAAAGTGGGCAAAGTTGCAAACGACATTTCATTCCTTTTGTGACAGACTAATGGGACCACGCTGCCGCCCATGCCCCGCCCGGTCCTGGGCATTGCCCTGACTTGCCTCAATCACGTAGGCTACCTTCCATGGGGCCGCCACCGCCACAGCCATGCTGAGCCTGATGATGAAAAAAGAGGTGTGCGCGCAGCGGCCCCATGGAAGTTAAGATTTTAAAAGAAAAAATGTATATTTGGGCAGCTGGGGCCCATCAGTTTCGAAGTGATGGCCCACAGCTGCCACTCCATCCGAATCAGTCTATGGTAGCCGGGAGCCCCTGGTCACAGAAATTGGCCTGGGCCTGGCACGACTGCAGTCAGCAGCACACTGCACACAGGACACACAGACAGCAGCCTGGGCGCGGACGGGCCCCTGGTGGGGTCCTGACTCCTGGGCAGTCAGGACACCACCAGGGGACCGTGCCGCCACCCGTACCCCGACCCGGGCCTTGCCTGATCACTTGACTGTGACAGGCTCAGGCTGCACCGCACACAACAACAAGTGACTTACCTGCTTTGCCGGCTGGTACTTGGTCTCCTGTATTGGGCCTCAGGGTGGGGGTGGCCGTGTGCGCACACTGGCACCCGCACAAATGAAAAAGCAGGCAGAGGTGGCCCCAGGAAGCAACTAGGCCACAGCACGCAGGGCAGGTTCTCTCTCTCACAAGTCAGGACCGCAGGACCGACGACGCCACGCCTCGACACCTTCACTTCACAGTAACTCGTGAAATGAAGGTGGCGCTGCGCTGCCTCCTGTGGCAACAACAACACGTCGCCATGTAATTTCACTGGCTCAGAAGAACAGCCAATGAAAACTGCACATTCTGTGTTACTATACAGAATGTATCAAATACTGCATAGTAACAACAGAATGGTAGTTTTCATTGGCTGTTCTTTGTAACAGTTTGTTGTTCATTGCTATTGCTGCCCCCTCCCAGGCCCAGCCAGCCATGGCCTGCAACCTGCAAGCACGAGAGAGATCGAGATCAGAATGACAAATCCCAATGATTTATAATTGAAGCAAAGCAAAGTGGAAGAACAAACAAAGCAATTGCATGTGTGCTGGCCCCGTATAAGTTCCGGTGCCCAAAAAAGAGTGCCGGTGTTGGCCACCGGCAACCACCCCCACAAATTAAGCACTGGTCTGTTGTATGCAGGAGCCCCGAACTGTGTGGTCCAGAGCTACACCTAGATGCAACAAAAGAGGAAAGATGAACAATTAAAGAAGGCACGTGTGAGTGCGTACCTGTAACAGTTGATACAAATGTATCTGTGTTGCTGGGCCAGATGGCGTTTGCATTGAATCACTGAAAGCGATTGGAACGTGAGACAGGTGAAGGAGAAATCTCACGCGTAGTGGAATATTCAGCTGGGTGCAGTGTGTGATACAGGGTTGGCTCGAGTAGGACGCCCAAATGGTGAAGTGGATCATAGTTCTGGCTGGCAAAATCGACCCAAACCTAGACTAATATCGAGGTGTTAGTGACTTAGAATACATGGGTGTTTCTTCATTGAGTCCCTTTTCTCTCTCCAACGTGCACAGGCAGTGCATCCATCTTGCTTTTTTATTGAGAACGCTCCTTTTCGGGTTAGATGCATTTTTTACTACATCATTGACCCACCACTTGAGATCATCAGGAGAGTGTTGCAATTCCAGGAAGTGTGAAACTAATGGTGCTGTGTGATTTCTGCATCGTTCCCTAGATCTGTGGTCATTGATTCTATTGTGCACCGGTCTGTACAACATCTCGCAGACCACATGGGCATTCTATGCATTATATAACATTGCTGGTCTTGCGTTTAGACATGAATCGTAATTCCCATCTTTTGTTTTCAATCTGGAAGTTGAACGTTTTAGCAGTAAATGTGCAGGCTGTGCAGTTTCCACATGGAAAATGTCCCATAAGGGGGCATAGATCCCAATTGCTGACGTTGCACCTAGTCTGCTTGGTTTTTGAGTGAACCAATTGATCTTTGAGGTTTTTGGATCGCTTGAAAGCAAACAGCGGTAATTGTGTGTTGGGTAGGCAAGCAGAGATCATAGGCCAATATGTCATCAGAATTTTCTTAATTGTAAACAAATTGGACTCGTAATGTGTGACACAGGTGATCCTGTCCTGTGTTTTGTTCTTCTCTTTTATCTCCAGTAAGGTCTCCGTAGATGTACATCTTGCTCTTTTGAGATTGTGGGTCACCAGTTTCTTGGGGTATCCCCTTTCTCTTAAGTCAGAGCTCAGTTTGTTGGCATTCAGGTAATAGTCTGCTGTGGAGGTGCAGTTCACTTTAGTCTGAGAAATTGGCTCTAAGGTAGTTTCTCTTTCAAAGACCTAGGGTGGAAGCTGGAGAAGTGTAGAGTGGTGTTGTGTTCCGTCTTCTTCTTGTAAAGTGTGCAAGCCAGGTGTCCCAATTCTGCTTTAATGGTCAGGTCTTGGAAATTGATACATTGGGCCTCATTACGAAGTGGGCGGTAAGGGATTACCGGCACCGGTAAGGGCACCTGTGCCGGTAATCCCTTACCGCCCTACTACGAGTTCCCTTTGCGGGTCCTCCCTTAACGCCTGGTTTTTCCAGGTGTTAAGGACGGGACCTGCAAAGGGACTCTGGAGCTAATAACGGTACCGCAATTTGCGGTACCGTTATTAGCGCCTTCCCCATTCCCATTGAGCCCTATGGGGGCTCAAATGGGAAGGGGGAAGGGCCCTGGTGAATGGGGAATTACCGGTCCCGCCAACCTTGGAATGGGCCAGTAATAGCTTCATTCACCAGGGCGGAGTCGGTAAGGTTTTGGAGGCAGCCATGGCGCTGATAGCGCCATGGTTACCTCCAACCTCATAATGAGGCCCATTGTCACATTCCATAGTGAACTGTATCGCTGGATGGAGATCATTAATGTATTGTAGGAAATCACACAGGGAATCTTGGCTTCCTTCCCAGATGAAGATAACGTCATCGATGTACCTGTGCCAGAATTTGATCTGTGGTTTGTATTGGTTGGTGTCTGTCAGAATAAATTCCTCTTCGAAAGCTGCCATGAATAATGTAGCCAGGCTGGGTGCAAATGCTGCATGGCATGCTAAACTAACCAGTAGAGGAAGTTCACAAGATGTTGAAAGCGCCCCGGTTGCTAAAAAGGAAGTACTGATTTCAACCATTTTGTTTTACATCATAGATCTAAAGTGCAAGGGGCATGCATGCAAACCAGAAATGCAGAATTATGTAATGTGTCTTCCTGCCACTTCAGGGTATTTCAGCATCAAAGCTTACGTTTATAATGAAATGACCTGCAGAAATATGATGTGACAGTGGCACCGTTTTGTTTGTTGAAAATATATTGTTGAATTACTTCACTCAAACATATATGCAGGTTACTTATGCAAGCATGCAAAGCTAAAACAAATTCCCACGCCTAACATTTGACCTGGAAATTACTGTGAATTTATCTGAGTTGAAAAACATGCAAAGAGGGGTTCGCAGACTTCTTCTAGAAAGCTCTTTGGCAAAGAAATATCGTTCCCAAATGCTGCGACCTCCAAGACACTTGCCAACATGCAGCAAACTATGAACCACCTGACATACACTTGCCAACACACAGCATACTATGTAACGCATGACATACACTTGCTAACGCGCAGCATGCTATGACAAACATGACATGCACTTGCAAACACATGGCATACTATGTAACGCATGACATACACTTGCTAGCGCGCAGCATGCTATGAACAACATGACATGCACTTGCCAACACGCAGCATACTATGTAACGCATGACATACACTTGCTAACGTGCAGCATGCTATGAACAACATGACATGCACTTGCCAACACGCGGCATACTATGTAACGCATGACATACACTTGCTAACGCGCAGCATGCTATGAACAACATGACATGCACTTGCCAACACGCGGCATACTATGTAACGCATGACATACACTTGCTAACGCGCAGCATGCTATGAACAACATGACATGCACTTGCCAACACGCGGCATACTATGTAACGCATGACATACACTTGCTAACGCACAGCATACTATGAACCACATGACATAAAGTTGCCAACGCGGAACATACTATGAACCACATGACACATACTTGACAAAGCGCAGCATACTATGTAACACATGGCATACACTTGCCAACCCGCAACATACTATGTAACGCATGACATACACTTGCTAACGCGCAGCATGCTATGAACCACATGACACATACTTGACAAAGCGCAGCATACTATGTAACACATGGCATACACTTGCCAACCCGCAACATACTATGAACCACATGACATAGTCCTGAGTAACAAATTCCATGTAGATTGTGTGTAAATGCACAAAATAATATGTACCACATGGCATAGTTCTGAGTAACAAATTCCACGTAGACAGTGTGCCAACGCACAACACACTATGAACCAAATGACAAACCTATGAGTAACACATTCCACATAGACAGTGTTTTGGTAGGCTGTGTAAGTATGGGCCCAGTATATATGGGATCAAGTACCCAATACTGTACAGTATTTTATGTTTTGCTGATTCATACTGCGCACCGCTTCCCCCCAGCGGCAGTCTCCAGGTACTCTATGAAGAATTAAACGTCACTGAGGAGTTCCGTGAGCAAGTAGAGGGGCAACGTCGAAAGCTGAGTTCCTTTATGAGGTCATTGAAGTCTGAGGTGGCTTGCAATAACCTTCACACCCATTAAACACTGTCACATCCTTCTTAATGTAATGCAAGAGATCCCCCAGTTGCTGATACATAGATGTAATATGCAGAATAATAAAGTGCTTCTAAAAACGTTTTGTTTTGTGTTTTGAAATACGCCTATAAAGTGTCACAGAAAGGAGTTTGGAAAGCTTGTCGCGGCTTTACGTGTGGCCGCACGGCAGCTGGAATTCTGCTCTGTGCTGGCTCATGCAGCAGGCATTGGGATGTCACAAATTAAATAATGTAGTAACTACTTGCAGAAGCAGAAGTGATGCCATAACTCGCCTCTCATAAGCAGATTATTTGCAGGCTTTTACATGGGTAGTGCAAGCTAGGCGGCCTTGCAGTCTAAGCTTCTGGGTACATTCTGGCTCCACATTCTTCTTGATAGGAGAGTTATCTCTTTTCTTTATGTGTCATTAACATAAGAGGGAGATTTTGCACAAGGAAGAGGGGCTGTTTGCCTTTCCCCATTTATATGTATTGGCAGAAAGTACATTTTAGGCATGGGGAAGTTAAAAAAAATGTGCAAAGTACCAACAATTGAGGTTGAAAAATCGGGGGAGTTGAGCGACATCTGCGTGCCTGCCACGTAGCTTGCTACAGCTACTCTGACAGGCAGACTGCAAACTGATCTCCCTTTTCTCATCTCTTTTTCCATAATACTTTTGGGGAGAATAGGGAAACGGATGGGGCTAGGAACCTGTGCGTTGGATCATCAGGATCGATGTGATGGTTATTCTTGGATTAGCACGTTGGAACCTGCATAGCTGAAATATGTTATGTTATGTTACTTTGCATATATAGCGCCTTATGCACCATTCGTATGATCTCAAGGCACTGGTAGGTTGAACGCCCTCGGGAACCGTAGTTCAAGTCAGTAGAGAGAGAGAGTCAATGGGTGCGTGTGTGCACCGGATATGTGTGCAGCAGGTGTGGCACTTGTATGATAGCTGCTTCATAGCGGTAGGTGTGGTGGTTGAGAGATCAGGAGTATTTGTTCGGTCTGGCAGAGTGATACGAGACTGATTCTGGCCGCGTTAGGCCTGAGGGAAACGCCTAGGCTGGCGAGTGTGCAGCCAGTTGTGTTTTAGATAGGATGATGGGGAGTATGTGGCAGGTGTTGGTATGAGAACAGCTATACCGAATGTGTCATAGTATCGCTGTGTTCTAGTTGAGTGGTGGTGAATAGAAGATAGTAAGCATGGTGGTGTGATATGATGGTTTTCTATAGGTGCTTAAGATCGAGCGCCTTCATGTTCCATGCACTATAAACCAATCTGCTCCACGTTCTCCATCCGCTCCACACTCTCCATCCGGAGATGGGGGGAATATTTTAGGGAAGCTATTTATATCTTGGAGACTGAAAACATGTATTTATAATATGATTATAAGGCACTTATTACTGTATTCAGCAGGCCTGGGCTGCTGGCCCTATTTTCCAATGTGATGAGGTTTGGAATCACATTTGAATCACAAGTTCTGCGCATTTATCAGGTGGTCACAGCTAAGGTAGCGTCTGGTCTGTGTCTGATACTGTCCTGGCAATGCATGGGCCTGTCAGTAACTCCCCAGGTGTGGCTGAAGACCACTGGAGGCACATATGAAGTGTAGACCGGACGTACCTTCGTTGCTCTATTATTTCTTCAGTGTAATGCAGTATTCTGCAACCTCTGGCTCTCCAGATGTTTTGGGCCAACGCTCCTGTCAGCTTTACCCTGTATAGGTAATGGCGGGGGATCATGGGAATCGTAGTTCTGAATATCTGGAGAACCAGAGGTTGCAGAATCCTGGTTAACGGGTGCATTTTTCCTGAGATAGAATTCATGCTCAAGCAAAATAGTCCACTTTCCTGTAAGCAGCGTCTTGTTGCAACTTTGACTGTTAAACAGCCTCCTTAAGAGTTTCAAGTGATGAACGATTTACACCAATCTATGTATGCCACTGTTGCAATAAACAAACGTTGACATTTTCAGTTTACATTGTTATAACAACGTTCGACAAAGCACGAACATACCGTCCTTCCCCCATCACACACAAACACACACACACACACAGACCCGGAGCGCATTAGAGGTGACAGAGATGTTGTGGCAACAGGATGCGGAAAAGAATAACGTTCACACTTTGGTTTTCTGTCACACGGTGTTTCCGTTCAAAGCAGACCAGCTTCCCACCAACATCCAGCAGCAGAGGCACACAAGCCTGCATTGAGACACCAGCAACGTTAACATTGGCTGTCGTCCACACCGGCACTTGCATACACAGCCCAACCGTTTCTACAATACTTGAAGTAACTGACACAGAGAGGGAGACAATTGCTTCTCTGGTGGAAAATATTAGGCCGCAATGTAGTACATGTTCACTACTACGATCAGGGCCAGTGCGATCAGCAGGCTCAAGGTATTAACACAAAAATGACAATTTTCTTTTCAAAGCAGCGGCCCCATTTCTTAGCCGTCTTCAAATATATAGGTCGGACTCCCCGACCTTGCCTGGGCCTTCTCACTAGTCCAGGTGTGCCTCAGGCATGAGCTGTAGGGAGCGCAGTCTGTTACGATGCTGTAGGGAGCACAGTCTGTTACGATCTGCCGAAGTCGGAAGCTGCAGAACGCAACACCTTCCCTCCTAAGCCATGCCATTTCAGGCCACCAAAAGGCCTGATCAGTTTATTCATTTTCAAGGTCATTCATTTCCTGTGGGATCGCTTGTGTGACTGCCATGGAAAAAGGGGTATACACCCCTTTGCGTTACCCACCTCAAACTACTCTATGGAACACTTTGCACAAAACCCCTCTGCCTGAGGGCATCCCCAATATTCATCAACAATATGCCAGTCAACAATGTTCAGATTTATCAACCCTTGCTTAATGGCGGCAAAACCCGCACATTGGCAGATTGAGTTTCTTCCTTGATTTTGTGATTGCCTGGGGTGAGCCAGCGCCCTTCCACTGGTATTTGGGCACTATTTGTGACCATAACAGCTTGCATTCCCTCACCTGTTTGCTCAAGTTCCAACAAGAGGCTGACATTTCTTTCAGCAACTGTACCCCGCCTGTAGCCTTGAAGTTGTTGCCCCCTAAGTGAATGATAATGGCGCCTGGCATTGTGTGTTCCCCCAGTTCCTCCAACTGTTCCCACCTCATTCCTGACTTCCCAAACCACTTCACCTTGTGCTGCAAAACCTGGGCATACCTCTTTTTTTCTCGAAGAACCACGGGGACCTCATCATGCTTTACAGAAGAATGGTCGATGAGCCATGACACTTTCTTCTTCCTTGGTGAGCCACCTGTATTGGGGAGGAAGAAGAAATGGAATGGTTAATGTTTGCATTTATGCTTTTCCTCATCGCAGTCAATTCTTAGGCCCATTAATCCTCAAGGCTTTGAAGACCCCCACAAGGATCATAAAATGTTTGTAGCCGGGATCACTGAGAGATTAGACACAGTCTGTCCCATAGTAGACATCAGCAAGAAAAATGTTTGCAAGCAGAGGATTTGGAAGCAAAAAAGACCAGGACGCAAGTAAGAATGAAAATGGAGAATGCACCACGTACGATGCAGCAGCTATGCACAACCAATTCACAGAACATATTAAAAAAATTCCTCTCAAGATCATTTCGGCCAAAAAAACATATTGATAAAAGGTATATGGACTGGTAAATGAGACTCCATCGCTTTTGGAGTCTATTAGATAATTTAAAAAAATCTCAATGTCCTCTTCTCATCAATCTGAGCAAAGAGTCAAGATCTCTCTGTGATCTTTCCCCAGGGTCAATATTGAAGGACATAACTTACTTGACTTCCATTACCCATGAACTAGGATTGTCTTAAATAACTCCTTACAATATGGAATATTGCTCCAGAAATTAAGATGACAATGGTGACCCTTAGTACTAAAGAATATGTTGGTTCTGTTTCAAGCCTGACTTATGTTGCGTAGCTGTTGGCAACATCTCAAATGCAAATCTTTGCAGCAAACAATGGTACTGCTGGCCACAGTTCAGATGGGTGTTTGACTAGAATGTGGTACAGACCTAGTCATCACTGCACTATTTGATACACGCATTTGGTGCTGAATACGGGGCAGAGGTAGTCATCACTGGACTATTTCATAACCTCATTTAGTCCTCAACATGGCACGGAGGTAGTCCTCACTGGACAGTTTGATAACCTCCTATTGTAGGCTGTAACTGGTGAGACCGGGGTTCTGGTGTTGTTATGTTTGTAGGGTTCTATTGATATGATCAAGTGTGAGATGCTCCTATCTTGTATATACCATTCTGGGATACACAACACAGCACTGGCCTGGACAATCACCGTTTTTTTTAAAGAGCCAACAACAAAATGTATTCCTCATTTTACTTACATAGCACATAAACTCAAGTGTGGGTTTCCCTAAGTTTCATCTCTGTCTCCCCTGCTGTTTACGTAGATACACTGATAGGACATGCACAGTGGATGGCTTCACACTTATATAATTATGTTAACAACATTCTGCCTATATTTAGGGTCCTTCAGAATGTGTTAACTCCAGCAGACAATTATTCTATGTGCTTACTAATCAATGACTCCTGGACTGGTGATAAACATCCTTATCTGAACTTGTTCAAAATGGAAAATTTCGCTGGTAGGAACACCACATTGAGCATGGCTAGCTGAAGTCTGGCCAACAAAACAAAGCATTGGTCACCTGCCCTTAGCAAACGATTGAATCTTGGGAGTTACATTAAAAGCAGACATGTGCCTTTTGGATCTGGTGGCAGCAGTATCCAAAGCATGTTTTTATTGTTAAAAAATTGTGTCTATATCTCCCCTGATCTTAATTTACCACGCTAGGTTCAGACCATTGTGATGATAATGATGTCATATCTTGACTACGCCAATAGTGACATCCTTTTACAGTTCAGGAAAGAACTCAAGACCTCCCTCTTCAAGGAATGACTCCCCCTTAACACCTCCACTACCCACCCTACCTGAGAATGTGTGATCTGCTCCCCACTGTTTCTACTCCTGGTTGCTTGTATGTCCCTTGCTGCCAGTTGCCTGCCCTCCCGTGCTATTAGCACCCAGCTCACCTTTTCTCTGCTTCTCTCTCTGTGCTCTTCCCCCTATGATTGTAAAGCACCCACCGCTTCCCCAAGCTAGGTTCAGGCTCAGTAAATACCATAAAAATAATAATACTAGTGTGTACTTAAGATTTTCTAAATATGTCCTTTTCTGACTGCAAAGGATACAGGAGATTGCGTGTCATCTATTAAAATTCTGGGAGGGGAGAACACATCACTCTGGCCTTGGCCGCCTTGCACTTGATGCAAGATGAAGATCATGTGAAATTCAAGGCCATATGGATTGCTCATAAAGTTGTTCATGATAAGAGCTTTGCATTTTTGAGATACAGATTTAGCACATACAATGTCGCAATCTGAAAGAGGTTGTCTTTTTCCTACCAAACCTTAACACCCTGGAAATCAATTCCACAGGAACTCAAAACTCCTGCAGATCATCCATCATTTAGGAAGCTATTTAAAACCTACTTGTTCAGATGATCCAAATAAAAGTTGACACGTTTAGACTCATATGGGCACCCTCTCTTTCAGCACCATGGGGCCACCACAGAGGTCATAGAGTGCTCTAGAAATCTGCAATCAACGTAACTCAGTGTAATGTGAACTACTTGAACATTTTTTTAAATTATTTCTATTGTTATAGCTGAAAATAATCTTTCAATACAATCATACAATTTGTACATAAAATTCATACGTAAAATCAAATAATCAATGTTGCCAATTTCATTTCAATACATATCAGTGAATTAGAATAATCACTAGGTTAACTTTATTAACCCAAATTCATATTAACCCCCATTCATATAAAGAGCCAACAGAATCATTGTCATCTAAAATATTAATCACTAAAAAAAATCTGATAATTGCTAACATTAATGAAATGGGTTGTCTGCTAGCAATCATTGCCCATGCTTTCTCTTCCGTTAAAAGTCTATAATTCTCAAAATACTTGGACAAAAATAAAATCCTTTAGTTTCGTGCAGACTACCAACAAGTGTCTCAAGGTTTCCAGTTCAGTTCATTAACACAGAAGCCACATCATTTTTTTATTGGCCATTTGATATAACACATTTAACTTCTTTTGTTGGCTACAAATTGAAGTGTAATCTTAAAAACCTGGTACGATATTTGTTGCAAGGACATTTCTTTAAGCATTTCGGCATAAAATGCAATGGGTTTATTTCATACTGGAAGTTTTTTTTAAACTTTGTATCGGTTACACTGTTCCTTTGTTCTTGTCCAATCATACCACCACAGCTTCTGTTTAGCTTTATCTGGGATCAACAACAATGGGCCTCATTACAACTCAGGCGGTAAGGGGTTTACGGTGCCGTAAACAGCGCCGACCCTTACCGCCTGAGTACGAGGTCCCTTAGCGCCATGGCGGATTTAACACCTGCTTTTAGCAGGTGTTAAAATCCATGGCGCTAAGGGACCATGGAGTTAATTACGCCACCGTAATTTACGGTGGCGTAATTAACGCCTTCCCCACTCCCATTATGCCCTATGGGGCAAAAATGGGAATGGGGAAGGGTAAATGGGGATTGGGGACTTACCGCCCCGCCAAGGTCGGAATGGGGCGGTAAGTCCGCCAACCACCATGGCGTAAACGTAGTTTACGCCATGGTGGTAAAGTCACGGCCCAGGCGGTAACTTACCGCCTGGGTCGTAATGAGGCCCAATGTGTCTAAAGGGATGTCCACTGACATTAACAATTCCAAACCGTCTTCCTTCCATTTCTGTAAGGATCAATCTATTTGGACTGCCAATAGCTTCCAATATCTTGCCAATAACAGGGAGAAATGATTTTGCACCACCCAAAATACACTTTCTAAATAGAGCCAAACCTCTCCACTTTATCGAAAATTTACAAGGAAAGCAGCCCCAGCTTGTAGCAGATTATTTGAACTGGGAAGCTTTTCCAAAAAAGGCCCTCAATCCTGTTCCAATCAGGATTCCTATGAGTCAATTTAGAGTCTGCCCCACATATCAGGGTTGGAAGAACCTTTTGCTTCTAATAGGTCACAACAGGGCCATATGAAAACCTTCCAACTTCTTGTGAATAATTACGCCCTGTGAAATCGCTGTTCTAGCCTTTTGCCTTAAATCCTCTCTATACGGTGCTTCTGTAACATTATCATTTGTGCAGACTCACAGATACCTGCATTCATTCATAGTTGTTAAAGGTGCTTTATATAGGTACCAGTTAAGGGAATGTTTCTTTCTGATTGTTTTAGATGTCAGAAGCAATACATTTTATTTAACATTAATTCTAGGAGATTAATTCTAAGAGCATTCTCGTTCGCATGGACTTCCAACATCGTTAATTGTCTCTGTAAACCTACCAGCGTCTGGTCTAAAATGACCAGATTTTCTGCTTATAGAAGCCATGAAACAGGGTATTTGCCCAATTTTGGTGTAAATGAGGCCACACTAGACAAGTGCACCCCAAGGTCAGCTATAAAAATGTTAAACAAAGAGGGTCCAAAATGCACCCCTGCTTTAATCCTCTGTAAGTAGGAATTGATTTTGTTAACAACCCCTCGCGTTTTAATTTAACTTGGATAGAAGGTTGAGAGTCACGTTCTTGCACCATAGCTAAGAGATCTACAGGGCATTCCCAAATGTGCAGTTTTTGAAACAGTCTTCCTGGATCCACAAAATCGAAGGCTAATTTAATGTCTATAAATGCCATATAGACTTGTTGGCACACTTGCAAAGCTAAAGAAAACTGGAGGGAAATCAGGTATAACTGCAGGTTTCAAGGGAGCAAACCTGACATATTTTATCAAAAACACAACAAAAAGGGTCTCCCGCACCTAAACTAGGTATGGACACACAATTCACTTGATCATTTGGAAAATTACACTTTAAAGTAATTTAAGACAGTAGAAAAGGGAAGTCCAAGGAGAATTAAACCTGACTTCATTGTTAATAAATTTAATAATGGAGTTTTAATAAAAAGCATTCAATGTTAAAAGCAAATACATGAAAACTAACATATAAAAACTAACATATAAAAACTAACAAAGTGACTAGTGCTTCCAGGTCAAAGTGCTAAGTGCTCGTCGCCAAATGGCTAATAAAGAGCAAAGTGCACAGTTGAACTGTATCTCTAGGATACATAAAGAACTCCAAATGTACATATAAACATGTAGACAATTATACACTTTTAAATAAGTCCAACCTACAACTTCAAACAAACAAAAACCACACAAAGTGCACAAATTGATACCTTCTTTGTTAGGTGTCTCTAGTCATGATGCCCTAGTCAGGGAGTACCTAAAGTGCATCGAAGGAGTACTAATCCTAAAGCAAATACTTCACATTAGTATCTGTGAAAAGCCCAAAATGTTTAATTCCTGTAGTCCTTTGGGTTGGTATTAGGAACTTCTTCAGGGGAAAGTGTGTGGGGGCCGGAGCGAAAGACACTCCCAACCCAAGTTGAGATGGTAGCTGTCAGAGCTTGACAAGTAGAGACTGTTGTTGGTAGTGTGAAGTCTTGTTTAATATTTCCTAATGGACAATTCGGGGAGATATATGTCCGTACTATCTTGTTGTTAGTACAAGAGAGCAGATCCAGGCCACACTGTCTCTTAGTGTTGTTAAGCAATCCTTAGGTACTGCATAAATTCATAGTATTGCAGTCTCCAGCGAAATCCTTAAAACTTCACTGTCAATCCGGATGTCTCTTTGTATATCTAGAGTGCCAGTTTTAGTGTCGTAGATAAGGGTGGTCTGGACTATAAATCAAGCTCTGTAGTAACAGATACAGGAGAGCGCCATGTCAGTATGGCCGTGGCCACGTATTGCAGTGTAAGGAAAAGGCGCATTTGCAAAAACATCTTCTTAACTAAACTCAAAGTCAACAGATTAACCGTAGTTCTCAGGCCTGGCCCGAACCTTGATTGATAACTATCAAAACACTTTGCCACCTTGACATATTTTTTTAGATTCCTCAAAATTAAACAAGCAAATATTTTTTCCAGAGCATGAAGGAGAGCGATCGGACAATAGTTTTGTGGGACCTCAAAGTCGTCTTTTTTAAATATTGGTATAACAACTGACTTCTACTAAGTCCTTGGAATGGATTTTTATTTTTTATTTTTATTAAATCTTTATTAAATTTTAAACATGAAATAACAATACAAGGTAATGAATCAATTACAAACTTATATGAAGATAAATACTGCATAATCTGTTGAACATTTGTGATTTGAGAATTTGATTAAATAGCGAGCCAATGTGTAGCCTGGATCCACATGTAATCTTAAATGAATCAAGTTCAACCAATTAAATATTTGCAATTGAATATTAGGTCAAATGCTTGTCGCATACAGGGGAGACATACAAGGGAAACAAATAATGATGAACTAGTAGACATGAGGGTAATGAGGGAAGGGAAGGGGTGGGGGGTGGGAGGGGAGTATTAATCACATTTTGTTAGATTTAGTATCAAAAATAATATTTACAATGAAGTATTAACTTGAGCTAGTGATCAGGCCATAATAATCAGGCTTAGTATATTAGAAAATACGATATCCATGACAAATATTTCCACGACAAATATTCACGAACCATGTGTGGATGCATTGAAGCTATCCAAATAGCGGGTGAAAAAGAGCCATTTTGCATAAAACTTTGCAATATTACCAGTGCTTGTGGCTAAACAAGACTCAAGTCTGTGTACATGACAAATATTGTTCCACCATCCATTATTAGAAAGATTATGAGCATTTTTCCAGTTGGAAGTAATGAGCTTCAGGGCAATGGCAATACATAAGTCATATAATTTTTCCGAGGAATGCAAATTAGAATTATTAACAGCTATGCTACCAAGAACTATGTTTGTAAAGGATAATTGGATGTCTATATTAAAGATCCTTTTAAGGAATTTCCAACCCTTTAGCCAAAACATATAAACATAATAACAATTAAAAACATGTGTTTATAGGAGGCATGAGCATTACCACAAGACCAGCATTTGTCTTCATTATTTCTCTTGGATTTTGATATTTTGACAGGAGTAATACAAGCACGAGGTAAAAAGAACAGCTGATGTTGTGTGATGTTGGCTGATGTTGATATGCACCTGATCTTAGAGTATAATAGTGACCATGTTTGATTGTTGAAAGAACAGCCTAGATCATCTTCCCATTTCGAGTGCAAGGGCCAATGCATATTTTTGGAGTATAAAACCTTATATAATTTAGAAGCTTTAATGTTGGATACCGTTATTAGTAATATGAGTCTTGAAGCAGTAGGTGTGAGGTCAATATTTGAGAAACGATGAAGAGCATCCAAACAGGCATTAACCAAATTGCTATCAAAATTAAAGTCTGATCTTGGGATAGAAAAGAGGTTGTTTAATAGTTGGAATGGGGGAATGGAGGGACCATTGACAATTTGTTGAATGAATTTGATGCCTGACTTTGACCAGGATTTGCTATTTACAATTCTATTATTAATAGTGATGTTTTTGTTCTGCCATATTAAAGGAGAAAGATTTTTGACCGGAGACGCTGTGTGTGGAAAAATAAATAATCTGAGAGCAAATATAGTGGATTTCATAGGGTCAGATTGGGCAGAGGAAAGATGACCAAAGGTGAGGTCCTCAATATCATAGGGATGAGCAAGGATTTTTTCCAAGACACACCAAGGAGGTAAATCAAAGGGAATATTGGGAGTGAACCAGCTGCAGGATTGTTTAAGTAAGAACGCAGAGTGATATGCTTTAAAGTCCGGGAATCTTACTCCACCCATTTCATACAAGTTTTTTAGTTTGGCTCTGGAGATTCGTTTACATTTACCTGGGCCCCGTAAGAAATCTAGAAGAATAGTGCGGATGGATTTAAAGAATGATTGAGATAGAGGGACTGGTAGGAGTTGTAGATAGTATAAGAGAATGGGGGAAAGCATAATTTTAATGGTTTAAAGTCGACCCCACCATGACAAGTAGAGGGGAGACCATGATGAGGTTAGTTCATTGAGTCTGTCTAATAATATTTGTTTATTCAGTTTGATAGTTTCTCTAGTAGAGCTTGCAAAGTGGATGCCTAAATATTTGATTGACTTGTTTCACCATTTGAAGCCCAGGGAATCTAGTTCATGTTTGATACAGAAGGAATTTAATGGTAGAATCCCGGATTTTTCCTTGTTGAGTTTATAACCTGATACTTGGGAAAATTGAAGCAGTCTATCAAGCAGTTGAGGTAGGTGGATATTAGGGTTTTTGATTAGGATGAGGATGTCATCTGCATAAGCAGCGATTTTAAAGTTGGTATTCCCACTGGGGATGCCTGGTATGAGTTTGTCAGATCTAATAAGTTCAAGTAAAGGTTCAAGCGAGAGAATATAGAGAATAGGGATAAGGGGTAACCTTGTCTAGTACCTCTGTTTAGGGGAAAGATGGGAGATGATTGACCGTTGATTAATATGGATGATTTGGGACATGAATATAAAAGTTTGACAAGGGAAATAAAATGTTCACCACAGCCATACATCTAAGAGATTGGAACATGAAGTCCCAATTGACCCAATCGAAAGCTTTTTCCACATCTAGTGAAATTGCAGCATATCCTGATTTATCTTTTTTGCATTTAGATATTATATGAAAGGCATTAAATAATAATCTGGCATTGGTTGAGATAATCCGTCCTTTCACGTATCCAACTTGATCTGGTTTGATCATGTTCGGGAGGGAAGATTCAATCCTGCTAGCCAGGATTTTTGCAAAAATGTAACTTTCGAAGTTAATCAGAGATATAGGTCTATAGTTGCATGGTAATGTGGGGTCTTCGTCTGGTTTTGGGAACAAGATGAGTATGGCTTCGGAAAAAGTTCTTGAAGAGGAGTTTTGTGAGATAAAATAGGAGAATAATTGTTTAAGTTTTGGGTAATGGATTTGGCCATTGAATGAAAGAATTCTGTGGACAGGCCGTCGGGACCAGGGGCTTTTCCACTACCCAGACCTTTGATGGCTCGAGTAATTTCTGGAAGTGAGATGTCACTTTCTAAGTGAGATAAGTCAATTTGGGGATAAGAATGTCTATTGATGTTATGGAAAAAGGAGTTGATATTTTCCTGGGGAACTGTAGTTTCAGAAGTATAAAGGTCGGTGTAAAATTGTTTGAAGCAATGCAATATATCGTTCGGTTGAGTTAGCATTGTGCCTGACTTGTCTTTGATATATGATTTATAGGTTCTTTCCCTCTTGATTTTAAGATAGGATGCCAAAGATTTCCCTGCTTTGTTTGAAGTTTGGTAAATTTTAGTTTTGTATTTGAGTAGAGTTCCTGCTGCTAAATCTGTAAGCTCCTTGTTTATTTGGAATCATAATGCCATAACCGAGCGTAAATTTGAAACATTGGTCACAGAATAATATTTTTTTTCTGCTGTGGAGAGTTGGGTATAAAGTTCATGAACATGTTGTCTACGCGATTTCTTTTTTCCCCAGAGTATGCTATAATATGTCCTCGAAGTGCAGCTTTGAATGCATCCCAATTATTTACTATAGATGTGTCACTTTCGAGATTGTCTGAAAAAAATTGTCATAGGAAAGATTGTGTAGAACTTATAAACTGCGGATCTTGTAAGAGGAAGTTGTTAAATTTCCATCTGGGTGATGATTTTTTTAAGTCTCCAAAATTGAAGGATGTAGAAACTAGCGCATGATCAGAAATGATGATGTTAGAGATTTTAGAATTTATTATTGTGCCTGTAAGGGATTTGGGCGCAAAAATATAATTTAGACAGGAGAGTGTATCATATGGAGGTGAGTGAAAGGTACACTCCAGCTGCGTAGGATGTGAGAGTCTCCATGTATCTATTAGACATGTTTCTACAAGAAATTTCTTGAAAGCTTTGTGATTTAGAGTTTTTAAATAAACATTTAGATTTTTGATCAAGAAATGGGTCAAGCACTTGGTTTACGTCACCACAAACAATAAGATTATTGAAGCTATTTTTAAGGATCATTTGTGCTAATGAAGACCAAAAATCAGGATCTGGTAAAGTAGGTCCATAAACATTAAGAATGGATATATTGGCATCACCAACTGAGAGTTTGACCCATGCCCATCGTCCATTGGTATCAGCACCTTTGTCTATGATTTTAAATGGTAATTTCTTGCTAAGAAGAATTGCTATTCCATTTTTCTTTCCTATAGTTGGACTTGAAATTACGTCTTTAATCAAGAGGGATTTTAGCTTCATTGCTTCTTCATTTGATAGGTGAGTTTCTTGTATGCAGGCTATTGATCTGTTGAGATGAGAGATGATCTTATTTCTTTTGATTAGATTATTGCAGCCTTTGATATTCCAGGTTACACATTTAAATATCCTTCAGATTTATTAGAAAGATAATGGTTTGGTTATATATCTGTAAAGTACAGCACACACAGTCACTACGTAAGATAATAGTTAATACCATAATGCGCGCTTTTGGCAAAATTCGGATACATTTGAAACATTTAATCATGGGAGTGAAACAAAAAGGGGAAACACATAAGGATAAGGGGGTAGGGTGGGGAGGTCTGATCATCTCTGGTGAATTTTGAGAAAGGAAATGAGATAAAACTCTTAGGGGTAAAAAGGATAATAGACAGGACAAAATATATGATGTAGAAGTAAGAGGTCAGACAAGGGAAAAAAGGGAGAAAGAAAGGCTTTTTCGGAAAGCCTATGGGGTCGGTGACACCGACTGAGTCGAGCAGTAGAAGAAGCAAAAGGAGAAAAAAAAAAGAGAAAACCTACTGCTCCTCAATGCAGAAGAAGAGCGCCAATGAAGCGCCCGTCTCACCAGAATTATGTAATATAGTTAATGACGACATTTGATGAACCTTGAGTAGGACAAGAAAAAAACAAAAATGATAAAAGCTGTGCCTCAAGATCCAGATGATGTAGATGGATTCATGTGAGATGATGTGTCCATTCCTTCTGATTTGATAGAATGAATATAAGTTTTTAAATCGACAGGGTTATCAAAGATAGCTGTGCGGCCTTCATGTGTTATTTTAAATGAGCATGGATGGTATAAACCGCATCTTATATTTAGTTGTCTTAGTGCAGGGCGGAAGGATAAGAATTATTTTCTCCTAATGGCTGTGCTTTTCGCAACGTGTTGAGAACTATATCATTTGTTGCCGTGCCAGATGAGAGATTTTATTTCTTTATATGCTGTAATGATCATCTGTAGTTGGGCATATTCTAATAGATAGAATATGAGAGTTCTTGGAGAGGAACGAGGAGAAGTTGTATTTTCTATTGGGTCAATCCGATGTGCTCTTTGTATGTTGAAAGGAGTTTCCTTAGGTAAGTGCAGAATGGTTGGAAGCAGTTTTTGAATACATGCCATGGGGTCTGAGCCTTCACTGCCTTCTGGTAGTCCGGAAATGCGTAGATTGTTGCGATGGCTTCGATTTTCCAAGTCTTCATTATGTTTCTGTAGATCCTTCACAACCTTTTCAAGGTGTGCTACTTTCGGAGATATATCCTCTGTGAGGCCCACCCTTCTTTCTACTTCCTCCATTCTGTTCTCAAAGCCCTTCCATATATCCTCTAGTTGTTGAAGTTTTTGATTTGTTGTTTCTATGAAGGGCATTAGTGCTCTTACTTCGGAGAGAATGGTTTCAATGGCCGGATCTGTTGGGGGAATCGGAGGAGGCAAATCACTTTTGGGCCTCTTAAGGTTAGCAGAGGCAGGGGTAGGATCATTATTCGTAAGAGAATATTTTTGGTTACCTTTGTTTGTAGCCAATCTGGCCAGGAGGGCCGAATAAAGAAAATTTGATTTAAAAAAGCAGTGTGTGCCCGGTATTCTGTTAGTCTGAAACTGGGTTATGGGAGGCAATGTTTGTTAATCCCAGAGATAAAATTAAATGATGACAGTATTGTTTTGTATGACCACTGCAGATGTTATTTTATCTTTTCCCCTTTTTTCAACTACTGGTGAAATCAGTCTATTTTCACTCCCTTCCCTTTCCCTCCCCTTCTTTTCCTTTGTTTTATTTTCCTCCTCTCTTATTTTCTCTCTTCCCCTCTTCTCTCCTCCTATTCCTTTCCTCTGTTTACTCCCTTCACCTTCCTTCCAGTGTTCTATGTTGTTGTGTTGCTTTTAAAACAATACAGTCTTTTTAAAGCATTAAATGATTTTAATAAAATGAAGCTCCAGGTAAAATGCCATAAAACTATGAGATGTCTCTGTAAATAATTTCTGTGTTGACAGTGCTGCAGGTCTTTAGTTTTGGTTAAATTATATTGCTACAGTTCTTTTTTTTAACTTTCAAATGTCAAGAAGAAAGGCTTTAAAAAAGCTGGAAAAGAAGTACTTATCTTTTGCAGCTTGAGAAAGCTGCCGTGTTGTTCTGTCAACCAGAGGTGGCGTCGTTCATGAGTAGGAGGCCTCACAGGCCGATGCAAGAGCTCTGTAGTGGGCGGGGCACCGACCTTCTCTTCACGCAGTGCGGCCGCGTTGAGACAATGCAGCCGCCCGTTCCCCTCCCGCTGACTGGATACAACTCTGGAGGCTCCAGATGTCGTTGAGGCTTTGGTTCCTTCAAAAATGAAGCCGCTAGCAGTTCGGGCACCCTGGGGCATTGGTATGTTAATAATAAAAAAGTAAATTTATTGAAAAAATGTCGATGTTATTTTTAGGTGAGACGGAGCACTCACATCAGGCTGCCATTTTCCGTTGCGCCGAAACCAAGCCCCCACTTGGAATGGATTTTAATGCAAGAACCTTCTTAAATTACGACTATAGAATGATGGCACAAGTCTCCGGATGGATTTTAAACATCGAATTTGATAGAGCATCAGGCTCCGGGGCCGACAAATTATTCGCCTTAGAGATGAAAGTCAAAATATCCTCTCGATCTAAGAACAAGAACCAATTACATTTTTCCATTGCTCCCATTGAGCTTCGTAATTTCGGTGGTAAGGCAAATAACCCAGAGAAATAAATCACCCAGACTTCTTCTGGGATAAGGTTAATCTGTAGGGCCAACTGTTGGTCATCATCATGAATCTGTAATAGTGACCACATTTCGGCACTATTTTTCACGGCCAATACTGATAAAAAAATCTCAGCATCTCACTGAGTCAGGCCACTCCTGTCACCTCTAAGCCAATTCCTATATCTTTGTTTTAAGATGTTCACCTGGGTAACTCTCACAGCTCAATCCAAACAAGTTAATGCTCGAATTTTTAATCTTTAATTGATTTTTCCTAGTATGTATTTATTCATTATAGACATGCTTGTGCCTAAATAAACCTTGGTCATGGGGGTTAATCTTCGGGACTAACAAATTATGGATAGAAGTGTAATCCAGCCCCCCCTCAGTAGGTTGTAAATGGTTAATGACTGGTGGTCTTTTAGCTGGGTGTGAAAGTTTGCTAATGACCTCTCATTCGATTTAAATACTTTCCTACCTGAGGTAACTTCCACGCTCAGGCCATAGACATCTCTGTTATGATTAGGTACAGAGAAACCCAATTTTACTAGGAGTAATTCATGATCACCCCTAGAATGCGGAACAACTTTTAGCTCGCTCATTCCCATAAATAGACCCATAAAAACAAAAAAGAATCAATTTTGGTGCCTTAGTTATCCTTTCGCCATGTTGGATGGGGAGGGACAAACCCCTTTACAGACCTTTTCAACATACAAAGGCCCCTCTCCTCCATCAAAGCTAGATACTTTTTTGCTCTCTGATCTATAGCGCAGTCCAGAGGCTGGAGGGAGGATATGTTTAAATCCACCAAAATTATAATTGCCAATGTTTTAGAGTCAGCGGCACACAAATTCAACATGCTCACAACCCCCTTCAAAAAAGTTCTGTAGAAATACCAGCCGGGCTCCAATAAAGATTTAGTAACGCAAAATCACCTTGATTCATCCCCTCATTGTTGTTCAAATGGAATTTTGTTAATTTGGAAACAGGGTTAGGAGACCCACAAGCTTCTAAGGTGATCCCCAACCCATTTTGACATGCATTTAATAACCCGGAAGAATTTCCAACCTTATGCCATGTAATGGCCTCTATCAGAACAAGTGAACAGCCATCTCAGCATGGGGTGCTCAAAAGTCAAGTTTCTTGAAGCAATACAATATCCAAGTAAATCATAGGATTATCTTTTTTTAATAATGAACTAATGTGAAAGCCAAAGCGTGGGAGGAGAGAAATGTTCCTGCATCGGACAAACATATTGGCTGTATATATTTCCGAAAGCAACATCTCCCTCTAGCAGTGACAACAGGCAAAGCGGGCAATCTCTACTGCACATGACTGCATCAGACAAACATACATCTAGCCTTTTATTATTTGTGTGATGTTTAAATCCTTTGGTATTCCATGACCTCATACTGAGTTTTGTTGAAGAATTTATTCTAGAGGGCTAATAAAGTTGAGCTCCCGGAATTAGAGCTCCTGGTAACCACAACTAATCCTCTGTCATTAACCTCTAGAGGATAGATTGAATAAATCCGATCTCCCGGGCAACCTTCATATTTTTCTGGGTGCAGTTAAACCCCAGACAGTGAACATGGGACAACCTTGTTTTAGAAACAGTGGCTGCACCCAGTTGCAATCAGTGTCCTTTGTCTACCTCCCCTATTTCAAACCCAAATAAATGAAATTGGCTTTTAGATGATAAAAATACCTCCCATACTAACTGTGAAGGCATATGCAAAAAGACGCTATCAAAGGTCATAACCATTCACAAGTTCAATTTGGGCTATATCCATTGACTGAATAGGCCTCAAACATGGAATAATATCCAGTAGTCTCAAAACCTTAGATCTGTTTAAAATTAAGAGATTTTGTTTCCTATGTAAACCAATGCACTTTAAAGTAAGTTATCCTCACAAGCTTCTCAAATTCTATGATTGCGAGGTATACTTGTTAGTATTTTTCATACAATGGTGAGTTTTATTTAGAGTTGTTTCACATTCATTATCTTAACAAAAGTTACTTCACTTGGTGTTAATTTAATTTGCTTCACATTCATCATATAGACACAAGTTATTTCACTTGAAGTGCTCCCTTCAGTTGTTCTACTTATTGTGACTTTTGTTGTGAGTGAAGTGACATTCTTCAAAGTGTATTTATGCAATATCAGATGTGTTATCATTAGAACATTTTATGCCAACACATTATTGCATGTGCTACTGTTTCGCCCTTTCTTGGGCTTTGTCAAGGCACTATTAATTCTTGTTCTGTGTGTCAGTCAGAATCACAATTCAATTGTTATTGCATACATTTCATAGTTATGACACACACAAATGCTTGCTTCTCAATTTAATTGATTAGATTAGTAATATTTTTTCTGAGTGAACAAACTTCAGTGGTTCTTTGATTCCTGGTGGTGGTTCATTGATTGAGGGTCCTGTTTAGGAGGTGTGTTGTAGCAGAGGTTAGTGCTCCATGTCCTGGTAGGGTCGGTATGATCCAGTAGTTGCTCAAGTCATGCCATATTGGGTCGGTTATCCATCCATATCTTTGTCCTGTGTTCTGGTCACGTCCTCTTCGTCTTCTGGTCGACCCTACCAGGACATGGAGCACTAACCTCTGCTACAACACAACTCCTAAATATTTTATTCAAGGCATCTTGGTAACGCTCTCACAGGATAACGGAACGAGATAGAAAAGTCAACAGTTTGTTTCACTTACGCTGTTTTCTGGCAAACGATGTTCAGAGTTGCAAAGTTCAACATTTCCAAGATCCAATTCAGTGCCTCACCCACAGACCAGCTGAACAGCGAAACAGCACTCACGGTGCACTCGAGATGTGCGTGCGAACGTGTGCATCAGCTAGCATTTACATACAATCACCAGTAGTTGTGGCCATGACTCTACACCATAGATAAGAATGAATGAGTTTAAATCAAGTTCTTTAAAAACATGGGCAATGAAATACTATCTGAGAAGAAATTCCAGCACAATTTCACAGCCTCAGATTTTCACCAGAAGAACAGCACTCAACCAGTGGATATAACATCCTGAATTCTTTCCTGCACTGTAACATCTCTGGATGCATGCAGCTGCCTGGTGGGATGTTGTTCCACTGGCGGGTGTTTTTCAGTAGAAGACCTCTTTCCTTGTTTCACTTTCTGGCATTTCTTTTGTTTTTCAGGTTGGCGATGTTGCAGCTTCTGGAATTGTGCTGACCTGCAGCGGTAGATATCTTTTTGGTCGTCTAGGTTCTGGTCCAGTTGCTGCACTCTTTGGTGAAGTAGATTAATTGGAAGCAAACAAAGCAGTAAAAGAAAACATTGATAAGGGAGCTCTGCTATCAAAAGAATTGTGTGATGGGGATGGAAATGTTGATCAAAACGATCAGTTATTTAATTTCTCCATCTCTAGAGGATATTGAGTGGGACCTTCTGCATCAAGTGAAAGAAGGATGTAATTCCGAAGAAAGCCATCAAAGAGAAAACTGTTCTGTTAGTGAAGAAGATGCAATGCCAACCATTTCAGTTGACACTTGTTCCCATTGTCCCAGAGCCAGCACACTTAGTTCAGTAACATTGTTTGCAACTATTTGAAAGACCACATCGCTAATTGATAGTATGAGATGTATTCATCAGTGACAAGAGTTAGCCCAGCATTTCAATCTATACAATCTATCAAAAACTTGTGAGGTTGGGAATGCAGGAAATCAACTGGGTGTCAATTGCATCAAAATGCCATGTTCATACTGCGGAGAAACAGAGTTGCAAACTGTTACTTTTTCTGCACCGCAAGGATTTTGGTGAAAGATGATGGTGTAGAATTTACCTGCTGAGGCTCCATCTCTTATGAGTTTGGTGGTAACAGTAAAACACGCAGTATTTCCAAATACCGCCCATGTTCACCCTCTGCCAAATTATGAAGGGGTTTGTGAAGACAATATTGGGGTGGCTTTTACTGCGTGTTATTCCTAGGAATACTGCACATTGCAAATGCCTCCTAATTATGAGTGCAATTACCTCTTAACATTCTTTACGTTTACTCTCAGCCTATTAATGGGGAACACATAATACAATCTCGTTTTAAGCGTTTTTCCTCCACATGGCCGACCCTTCACCGTTGGAAACTATATGTCCTTCATGGGGAGCACCTTTGCCATGAAATGTGTCAACATGTCCAGAGTGACCCTTTTGTGCTTTTACATTATTTTTGCAGAGTAGTTATATGGGTTGCTAGAGTATTCCACTCTTGTCCATCCTCAAACGAGAGTGCATATGGATTTTCAAAAAATAGACAAATACTGCATACCGATTTGCAGAAATACTGGCTGGCAGATTTCTCATAATCAGGCAGATTTTAGAAATACTACCTATGGTAACATGTAATGACTGCATCTGGTATTTCATTTCCGACATCTGCCAAACTCGTAAGTAATCCGGCTTTTTAACTTATGTCACCACACCACCCCTAGTTTGTCAACTTCCGCAAAGTGGAACAGTGACATGACCCATGGTCAAAGAATATGGGCCAAATGGACTTGAACACTGGAGTGTTTTTTTTCAGATGCACCAGCTGAGATTCGGAACCTGGTGCACAAAGAAATGAGAGTCTCGAGTGACCAGATGCCCATAGGACAGCAGATAAAGCCTCCACTCCTCTCGGTTTCTAGACTCAGTGCTTACCAACAAGTAGTTTTGAGCACTACAGAAATAAACAAACATAGAGGGAAATATCACAGACATCACTGGTGCCATGTTCCAGATCTAAATCTCCTGAAGGTACCCGGACACATTCAGCTGTGGACATGAATTTACGAAAGAAACACGTTAATATTCAGGAGCTGCTCACAAAGGATACCAAACATATCCCAGATCCTCTACGGCCTAATTGTGTAATGGTACGCTGGCATGTTATCTGTGAATAGCACAACACTGCCTAGCCATGAGCATAACCTTCTTGCTAAATTCCTACACTGTGACAGGAAGGCACAGTGTATATTTGACGGGTAGGTGAAGAAAGGACACTGGTAGGCCGCCAAACCCCCATCACGTTTCACTCTGGGATTTGAGAGATTTCAGGGGGCAGTTCAGGCAGGGGTTTTGAAGTCTTTAGGGATGGTGTGCAGATGCGGAGGGTAATGGCTGTTCCTGCAGATGTGAGTATTTGAAGAAAGACTTGTAGGGAATTGTGGGACCATGGAGGTCGAGGTGTGGCTGTGAGCGGTGAATTGTACCTTCTAGGGCAGGGGTCTGCAACCTTTGGCTCTTCTGATGTGTTGGACTACAGTGCCCAATAGCCCTAGCTATCATAGTCAATGGTGAGCAATCATAGGAGCTGTAGTGCAAAACTCTGGAAAGCCAAAGGTTGCACACCCCTATTTTAGGGGCGGATACGTGACATTAAAGGGTGCTGTGTAGAAGTTGTAACATACACAATGGTGTGCTCCCCGCTATGGGTGAGTTATGGCTGGGTGGGGGATTTTGCCTGATGGGATAATGCATGGCTGATGGGCAGGTGCTGAGAGGAATGATGGATAGACAAGGCGAGGATAAGTGGCTGCCTTCAAGGCCATGAAAACTCAAGGAAGCAGTGCCATGCAAAGTACTCACCAGCATGTGGCTATTGCTGTGTTACACCTTGAAATCTTCAGCTGGTTGCCAAAATACTGCTGTAGATTAATGCCAGTGTAATGGAATGACTAAGATTGAGGGCTTTGCGAGTTACTTTTATTACCTCGTGTGTATGTATTAACTACTGGCAAGTACCTCTGTGTGTCCTATTTTGCACTTTGCCTGCATTTCATTGACTGATATTTTCTAAAAAATGCAACCAGCAGTTGCAAAAGTGATGTCTTCGTAGAAAAAGATTTGGGCAATTTTATGCACTTTGTTAAGGCTCAGAAGTTCGTTTGCTTGCTTCAAAAATAAGAATGAGCTGCCGCAGTATTGGTTCATATAGATGGTTGCAACACATTGGAGCTTGAGTTTCTATACATTGGAAGGAGGTTTTAGACAAGGCACACCATCAATGACTTTGTGATGCTGGAATAAAAGTGGCGGCAACTCATTCACCTCAGAAATGGATTAATTGGATTCATCCAGCTGCTTATCTGAACTCTTCCCATATTTGACAATGCCACAAAGGAAGTCATCTGGGCGCTGCAACCTTCCACTATGTGAGCCATCTTATAGACACTAAAAACGTGGAAGCTGTGTCCCTGTCAGAGACCATGCTCATGCATAAAGTCT
Organism: Ambystoma mexicanum; assembly: GCF_040938575.1. NCBI lineage: Eukaryota > Metazoa > Chordata > Amphibia > Caudata > Ambystomatidae > Ambystoma > Ambystoma mexicanum. The sequence continues at coordinate 491,113,998 of NC_090930.1, read as the reverse complement.
CTACTTGCTGGTGCCAGAAAGACATTTTCAGCCCCAAGGTATATATTTGTGGCACATGTTTTAATCCATAACCCAACTGTGCACAGCTGTACATTGAGTTACAGATGCCAATCTGAAAAATGCAAGTGTTAAATTCGAAACAATGTTGATACATTTTCTTTATGGTAGAATGTGAGCTATTTCACTGATCATACTAACAAGTGGCATGTTCACATAGTGCGAGTGCGCCCAGCAATGCTATAAGCAGGCCTTATTCACAGAGATTGTGGTGCGCCCCCACATTATCTGACAAACACAGGTAGCAAAGCCCGTTTTCCTTTCAGCAAGTTTAAGTCCAAGAACATACAGAAAACTACTCAGAGAGCAAGTAGGACAACACCACTGAGCCATGGATGCCGTAGATGCCATGCAACCCAAGCAAATGAGCGCGCTCCACAGGAAGCTGCGAATGGGGTTTCTCCCACTCCGCGAGCTTGAGAAATAAGTGGAATGAGAGTACTTCGCCAGACTGCCCGCATTGCTCAAGTATAGTGGGAAAGGGGGGCCCATTTTGGTCCTCTTATGCCCGAGGTATCTTGATCTAGGGCAGAAGTACTTGAAACCTCTGTCTAAGCAGCACAGAATCAGAAGTGTAGCAGACGCATTACATCTGTGCTTGGCGGATAAGGATTGCACTGGCAACACATTGCTTAGGGTCCTGTGTGCTGCAGGCATGGAGGAGAAGGTTGAAGGCCTTTACGCTTTGGATTAGCTGTGTGCATGAACCTCTCCATCTGCCCAGCATATTGTGCATTTACCTGTATGCTGCAAATCAAAAAGGTACTAATGTAATAATGTCCAGGACAAAATGTGGGGGTGGAATCTGTGCTGACACTCAAATACTGTGAGCTCTTACTTTTAATAGCATTCGTGCGTCTAGAAGGTATTTTAGGTGGCGAGCACATGAATATTGTGTTTTACCCAAAAGCATTGCATTTTAATTACATACTGTTTTTTTGTTTTACTCACGCCAGTGATTATATTTTAAGATGTATTAATTGTATTAATGTATTAACTACAAGTGTTGTATTGTCCAATTGTCCTATGATTCTAGGACACAGGTGGATCTGAAAAAAAGAGTCATTGCTCTGCTGCCATGACAAGATACACGTCTGACTGTGAACACAAGTGAGAAGTCCCTCTACAAAGTACTTGATGTGTCTTTGAGCTAATGTACCCTCAAAATATGTCTTCAACGCATTTGGAATGAAAACGTGAAGTTTCAGTTTGTCCGCAGCAATTATTGAGAGGATGACAATGCTGCTAATGTTGAAACATCTGCTTAATAATGACATCATGCAAAGTGGAAGAATGATGGATGGAAGAGTTTGAATCAATCGTAATTACATGTTTCCCAGATTTATAAATTGGGAGGCACCCTAGCCAAGGAATTTTAAAAAAACATCCTCAAACAAGAACAGCACAATCAATATTGAATCACTTTTTGTATTTTGAGTTTTGATATCCGACCTCAGGAACGCCTCAGTTACATAGTTTAGCCTATAACAACGACACCGTCACTGTATGACACAAGAAACAAACTGGTTTGCAAGAACATTTTCTTTGACTAAATTAAATATTATAAAAAATAATGTGACCAGTGATTCCCCACTTGCATTGCAATGGGACTTCACCCATACCTTAATATAAACCAGCACAGACATTGATTTTAATTGTGAATGCATGCACCTAAATGGACATTGATTTAGTTTGTGTGAAACCATCAATGCTCCTGAGTCACACACAAAAAGGAAACCGGAATTTAGAAAGTACATTGTTTTTGTATTGACTCTGCCAGACAAAAGGCATGCCTACGCTCAAAACTTACGAACACCCCACCCCGGCCTAATGGCTTTCCTAAGGGTTGTTTTAGCTACCACACGTGATTTGTGACAAACACAATTGTCACATTTCTTTATTCCCAAAAACTCCTTTGCACCACAAAAACAAATTGTGAAACTGGCACAGAGTATTTCTGTAAAACAAAAAGGTGATGGCTGGAAGGTTCGGAATTAATCATAACCACAGGCACTACTCTGGGCAACCCTCCAGACCATCGTTTTTCAGCCTGACAAGCCATTACAGAAGGGGAAAAACCATATGCAAATAAGGCTTGGTCCTACCCCAAAAGGGGCAGTCCAGCCCGAACTTCTCTATGTGAGAGAGTGTATGCCCAGATGTGGGTCCCTTGCTCGCTGCACCATAGGGAACCAAGCTGCACCTCACTGAGGAGGCCCAACAAGGCTGAAACATGTCTGGGGTTGCTTGTGTTTCCGTGCAGAGGGGACCTGGCCTAGCAGTTCAGCAGGGATGCTCCCATTGGTGGCAATACCTGACTGATTTGCATATGGCTGGACCCCTTTTGCAATGGCACAGACGGGCTAAAAAACGGTGGTGTGGAAGGTTGCCCAGAACAATGCCAGTGGTTCAGATTAATTCAAAACCTATTTTGGTTACAGTGTGTTTCAGACCGTACATTAAATGATCACTAAAAGTACAATCCGTTATGGCACTTCCTTTGCAAATTCTAGCTTTTTTCATTAGCTGTACAGAAGTACTGTTCACTTCCTTGTTCTCATGATTTCTTTTGTCTGAAAAAAAGCATGTGGTCTGCCTTTTTTGTAAGATTAATGTACCCTATAGAAAGCGAACTCATGCACAAACTAATATTAGCCAACAGTTAAATAATGCATTGATGTTTACTGGAATTTTATACATATTTTACTGCTGGTTGTTTTCGTTCTCCCTTTGACTAGGGCTTTCACTTTCTTATACCTCCATTCATGATTCTTGTTCCCCTTTCGTCTAGTCTACCCCTTTTACTGAATATCCCCAGGCAAGTCCACCTCCACCACAACAGTCGTCATCACCATTGGGAATTTTGGTGTAAAAAACGAGAACATTTCTTCAGATTTTGTATTAAGTGGAGTTATTTTTGGTGTAGACTCCATTTAACGGAATTTCAACATGAAATGTTCCCTCTGCCATCTTTACCTCCGACTGCCAGATCTCCCTCTCCCTCACGGAATCCTTCTCCATCTTCTTTCTAGAATATCTGGAGCTTCTCTCCCGTAAATTGCTGGTGCGCTTAAAATATTATCAATTTCGCACATTCCTTCACACTCTTAGACCTTGGTAGCTTTCTTCCACATTCACCCCACCTGTTCTTCATCCACTGATCAATTGAGTGCACAAATACACTCTCTCTCTCTCTCTCTCTCACACACACAAACACACACACACCTGCACGCTCACATCATAATGATATTGTAATATTAACTAATGTGAAGGATTTAATAGACTGTCACTAGAATATATGCAATTTTTAGGAAAACAATAGGATCCCGATGCATGGAATTATCTGCACGGTAAATAGGGACTTTGCTCGACAAACCACGTGCAAAATCCTGTTTGTCGATTCATGGAAACAACTGCGGGGGACTTTTCTTACATTTTGCCAATTGTGGGTGTAGCTTGTGCAGAGGGTAGGGGCGATAAGCAGAAAATAAGGACGAACAAGGGAAAATGTGGGTGTTACAAGGGACGGCCCACAGGCAGTCAATCGCACACCCAGTATTGTGCAGAACGATACATGTTCATGGATTCGACCACGCAACCTCATGACAGGTAGATGTCCACACAAAGCCCTCATACTATCTGCCACCCAAAGGCAGGCATACAGACACTTGCGCATAGGATTCATTCCGCAGAGGTAAGATTAGGTGTCGGATTTAGGGGTAGGTGTATGCAGCTGGGGTTCTGATCTAACTTAGTTGTGTGCGTATGCAGTGTAGCACGGTGCAAGAATGGTTTACGGGGGTTCGCCAGCAGATTTTCTGAGTTTTTGACTGTTTTTGCTTTGCATAGGGGCGTCTCAGGGGCATTGCAGCCGCAACTTGCGTATACTGTCACTTTGCACAAACAATTTCATGAATGTGTTGAGATCGCACAAAAAAATCTGTGTGCCGGATCGATCGTGCAGAGTCATTCTCATCGTTTAGCCTTTGCGAGATCTCTGCACACGTTTCCATGAATTGGGCCCTAGGTCACTTGTTGGTGATGCAATGGTCTCAAAACACAAACTTCAGAAACAATTGTTGTTGTATGCATCCAGGCTGCCACCAGCTCTTGAAATAAACACAGAAAAAAATTGGAAAAGACAGCTGTTTATGTACTCCTCACCGCTCCTCTGCTGGAAAGGGTAGAAGTGGTCCCTTCAATAGTAACAGAGATATCCCAGATCAGCCAGGCTAGCTTGGACAATTAACACTGATTACTTGTTGAACATATCCTACCTTCTCACAGGCTTCAACATTTGGCATGATCTACTATGCCTCTGCATTATGTTTCCAGATTATCACTGCTGAACACAGGTATGCGTCCCATTATGTTACTTTACACATGACCCATGGCACCTAAAAGTAATACCAAATGGAGGGAGGGGAACTAGTCAGAAAATTCCAGGCCCTCTACCTCTATATGTGATCAAATTCTATGCATGGTGGAATGGAATGCCAGGCGATACAGCACTTCTCATCAAAACTTGTATCATCAGACAATAAACAACACATTCTTTGTCCGAATATAAAACAATTTGCTTCTGTGATTGACTGCAAGTGCATTTTTTTCTTTTTCCCCATCTCCAAGAGTCCAAAAGAGAAACTTACATGCTCTTCATAATGTTGGGGGGCACAAGTCCCAGGTCCCTTAGCGATTTAGGATGAGGCAATTGTAGAAGGAGATGCTGTATGGGAGCTGGAGGTCACCCATAGAAGGTGGATTGTAGTGGAAATGCAGTGAATCCAGGTACAAAATTACATGGAGAATGAGACTCCATTATAGAGGTTACACGCCATCTTGAAATCGAGGTCTAGTGCCATAGCTATGTCCGTATGCCTAATCCCGTCCCAATGGTTAGCAGAGTGTGCGTGCATTCTTTGCTTGCAGCCCTGGCAGCCCTGCAGATGGTTCATTCACTGAAAACACACAGTTGTCCATTTTGTCTTATTGTTAGTGTATATAACCCAGAAGGAATGTGCCCTGCAAGGCCAAGAGAGTTAGAGATTTGATCGTTAGGGAGCTATCCCACGAGAAGGGTGTGCGAGGGTTTTAGGCCTTCGCCAGTTCAGATCTTTAAGTTATAGCAGCCGGGGACCCCCAAGTCGAGGTCCCAAGCAGTTGAGTGCACTGGACAACCCAAGACCCTTGGCCATAAACCTGTAAATTGGCCAATCGATCAGGAACATCAGAGAGCGGTGACGGGTTGCCCCCACTATTGGTTCATGTGGTTTGTGCTGCAAGGTGCCAGGGGAGAAGGTAACACATTAAAGGATGTAGGTGTGAAAGTTGTGGAGGCTCAGACTTGTCTGTGATAGGAGCAGGGGTTCACGTAGTTCTGAGAGGTTATCATGATCTCGAAAGTATCCACTTTGCTCATGTCCTTGGTACCAGGTGCACTGTAGAGCTAATGAAATGATGAACTGTGTAACTAAATTGCCAATTAGAGTCTTTATACCCGATGACGGACGAAGAAGATCCCCATGTGGAAGGAGATGGACAGAAGATACTGGGACCAATTGCTTGACTTCCCATATGGAGCAGGCTATGTGTTTATATGGTCATGCCAACTGGCTACACAGATATGTAACCTATGTAATACACGTCCATTGTGACGTATATCTTTAAAACCCATTGCGTATGCTGTTTTTGTCAGAGCGCTCCGTGTCAGCAGGGTTCTTTGTTGGCACGTATTTGCATTTTGTGAGATTACGCCTTGTCCTCCTTGCAAGAGGTGTGCTGGGCCTTTTCGTTAGTGAGTTGTATTTTTTCTGGTGTGTGCATTGAAGGGTTACTCTACAAATTGGGTGACCCCGACATGATCCCAGATATTCCACAGAGACAGAGGATTCCTGGCCGCATATGTGGAGGGGCCGTGCCCATTGTCATATTGGGGACCCCCACAGTGTGGGGTCCCCGCCTCAGACTAAAAATAATAAATATATATAAATATATATATTTTTTTAAATAAAAAACAGAAAAAAGAAATTATTTCTTTTTTAAGTCACTCTGCCCTCATAAAATAATTATTGCCTTTACAGCGTAACAGAAATAACTTCTTTATGAAGGCAGAGTGACTAGAAAAAAATAATATTTCTTCATGAAGTCCGAGGGCTCCCCCACCTCATAACATGGAACCCTACAGGCTGGAGGCCTCCATGTCATGGGGCGAGCGGAGCCCTATGACTTCATAAAGAAATACTTCTGTTTGAAGTCACTCTGCCTTCATAAATAAATGATTTCTGTTTCTGGTTCGATCCTCTAACAGAAATAATTTCTTTATGAAGTCAGAGTGACTTCAAAAAGAAACCATTTCCGCCCCATGTTATGGAGGCCTTCAGATCCTCTGCAGATGATGGGAACAAGCATTTCTGGCGGCTGCAGGGAGCTGATGGGGTCGTTCCCTGGACCAACGGATTAAAGGTAATAAAATGTATTTTCTTTAAATATCTGTGAGTGCGTGTAACTGTGTGTAATATATATATATATATATTCAGTGAAAAAACTTTGTTAAAGGGACGTTATGGTTAAGTTGCGCTTCTAAAAACCTATGAAATTCAGTGAAAAAACTTTGTTAAAGGGACATTATGGTTCCAAGTAAAACCGAAAAACCCCTGAAATTCGCCAGTTATGGTAAGCTAAGCAACCATAACTCACGCCACCACTGTGCACAGCTAAGACTAACACCCACGACCTCAAAGATGACATCACAAACACAGGCTGTGTCCTAAAATGTTCGTAAAGAAACAAAATGGGAGTGTCCTTAGGATGCTATGCCTGTCCGTAATGTTCGCAGGCAAGTTGAAACTGTTCTAAGAACACACGCGGTGTCCTGAAATATTCGTCAATGGATGAAATGTGGGTGTCCTGACGACGCTGTCCGTATTGTTCGCTGGCAAGATGAAAGTGTTCTTAGAACATATTATGTGTCCTGGGATGTTAGTAAATAAACAAAATGGGGGTGTCCTGAGGATGCTATGCTTGTCCGTATTGTTCGTAGTCAAGTTGAAATTGTTCTAAGAACAAAGGCTGTCTCCTAAAATGTTCATAAAGAAACAAAATGGGAGTGTCCAGCGCGCATGTCCGCAAACCGCGTACAAGCACCCCTATAAAAGACCACGCCCTAGAGCTCATTCTCATTGTGTTTCTGGCTATCCTACAGAGCACAGCAAATTTTCCTGCCAATTTGTAGATTTCCATTGTGAACTTGATGGCATCCGTGGCTCCACTACTGCCACCTGGTGCTGCATCTGCCTCAGCACCACCCCCACCCCCTCCACCACCACCACCTCCCCAAGGGCCTGAAGAGGGGAACAGGAGTGAGGATGCACAGGAGGAAGAAGACGATGACGAGAATGAGGTAGTGGAAGTCCCTACAACCAGCACTCGGTGTGAGTCGGGTGTCACGGTTATTTACCATTCGTGGTAATAGTCCTAAGGCATGTGCGAACCAAGTCACCTGCAATGAGTGCAAAATGGTACTCAGTCGCGGGAGACATGGTTCATACAGCTTTGGGACAATTACCATGAAGCGGCACCTAAAGTCATTCCACTCAGCGGCCATTCGCAAGGTTGTACCTTGCGAGGAGTGTATCAGGTTGACTTCCTCTACTTCATCCTCTGTTTCCGATCCTGGAACACTCCTGTGGGACAGCTTATTCCTCAAGCTGCCTCACAGGCCATACGCAATGCTGATGACCCTTACCTTTCGAGGGTCACAGTTGTGTGTATGTACTGCGACACAGTACTGTGCAGGGGGGAGAGACTTCGTAGTGCTTTTGAGGCTATCGTTTCAGAGCACGAAGAGGTCTGCTCACTACCCAAGTGAAACCCACTCTACATCTTCCTCTCTCAGCTCGCCCTTTTTTATCCCTGTGGTTGGTGTCCCACCTGAACCTCCTTTCCCCTCCTCTCCTAGTGTGTCTTGTATAAACAAAACCAACAAAATGTAAAACAACAAAAATAAAAAAGGCTCTTTTAGAGCCGCCTTTACAGTTAAAAAATAGAAGTGAAAATAAATGAAGCAGGACCCTGTGTATTTTTTAGAAGTCCACGGACATTCCGCAGAAATCTAAAATGTTGGGGTGCTACCCTATCATAACCATTGCAGTTTTATCTGGGAGGAAGTGGTGGCTCTGAAAAGAGCCTTTTGGTGGTGTTTATTTTTGTTTGAAAAATTTGAAATGCTCAACACCTACTATAAAATTAATGCTGTAATTCCAAAAAAGGTTGCAATGCATTTTGTACATTTCTCAAAGAAATCTGATTGCCAGCATAAGTAAGATGGACTCCATCTCTGAGAAGAATGTATGTACTACGAAACATAATATTTTTATTGTGAAAAGAGGACATGCCAAAATCTCTTAGAAAGGCACAAACAGCTTTATTGACATTGTGCTTTGCTTTCTCCATTTGTGAACCAAATGAAGAAGAACGAAGCCACTTTTGTCTCTACGCAATCCGTGGTAAACATTCCTTGAGAAAATGGAAACATGTCCATGACCTTCCCAAGTCCTTCTTTCATTGCAAATTGCAAAGAAATTCCAGACACATGTCCTAAGCTGTTCCCTCCACAATGAATTACAATTATGCCTGGATGTTGCTCTGTCTCCAAAGTAGCACAGAGAGGTAGCAAGTCCAACCACTTCATTCCACGTACCCCAATGCAGTGCACTTCCACATGTGGGAATCCAAGATCTACAGCTACTCCACCACTTTCTGCATGCACTTTCAACAAATGTATCCACGAGTCTCCCAAAATCCAAACAATCTTTTTTTTGAAACACACAGCCATAGCTATCTGTTCTTCTCTCAGCAAAAAGAGTATCTGAGAAACTCTCTCCTGGCATAATACACCCACTAAACTTTCCTGACCAATCCCTTTCTCTGCTCATTCTCATTTGCATGGCTCCCCAACCCAAAAATCCCCGGATGTAACACCCGATGTCCGTGGACTACCGCCATGTCTGCAGACTTATCGTAACATGAACAGTCCTTCTACCATTTCCTTTTCACTTTCTGTGCCATTCCCTCATTGGATATAGCTAAGAAGTCACATGAACATCGACCAATCACAGTGTCATATCATTGGAAAGCACCTTCTACCAGAAATACTGTACAAGTCTCCAAGATTTCTACTTTTCTACTTGCACCTGCTTGCATATCCATAGGCATGAACACAAACTACAGGTATGCATATTTTCTATATGGTACATGTACAATTTTTATAGATTCATATAAACATATTAACTGACTTTTAGCTTGTATAATCTATAAAATGAATTGTCATTTTTTCCATCTCCTAAAATCAACTGTCACTTCCAAACCTATCTGCTATTTAATTTCTTTTTACACACACATTTTCAAAGCATGTTGAACTAAAATATTTAAAGTACAATATGAAGAGTTAACATACTGAAACAAAATTGCATGCACTCAGTATGTTAAAAAATCAAGCAACAATACGTGTACAAAAACATTTATAAACATTTATTTACTTATATTTATATACTACGGAAGCAGCCCATGGCATTGAGGCGCTGTTACTTACAAGAGCTTAGTTACAGAAATAGTGGTATTCAGTGGTACATTATGAATTCCACAAGGCATACAAATTATATTTTGGCTGGTACAGTTAGTCATTACAATACAGTTTATGCATTAAGAACATATGATATGTATTCAACTGGTGTGACACATCTTATGTGAATAAGATAGTTTTCATGATTTTGAGGAAGGCGCTGAGGGTCAATGTCAATGAAAAAAATCAATGTCTAAATTAAAAACAATGCTATATACAAACATAATTCCTTATTTGTTTCCTTTACAATTGCAGTGAAGACCATTCTCCTGAAAAGAAGCAGCTGAATTTGAAGTACAGAGAACAACTAAGAAGAAACTTGCTCATTTCAGAAAAAAGTAAGTTGAATACCACCATATTATTTGTACTATTATTCAAACACACTGTAAGGTTAATTCATGCTATTTCTGTGTCTAAAAATAGAGATTGTGCACCATTCTGTCTACAAATCCCCATTTCTTAAACAGAGATTTACAGGCAAAATGACACACAATTTCTTAGTTTTCGACACACAAATAACCCAACTCAACCCCTAAAATTTTGAAATTATAGAACAAACACCTGTTTTAAATGTATACCATTAGATTTACTATTTCTACTTCTCCACAACACCAGCTTACTTTCTATTATCATCTGAACCCCAGTTTAGTAGCACATAAATTCAAGAATAGCCATCCCAACTAGTTGTAGTTGCCCAATGCACAATCACACACCATTACATACATCTTTATTATCTTACTCACACACTCATGCACACAGCACACATACATTAAGAACACCCCAACCCATACCTTCTTTATTTTTTTCATCAGACCCTAAAGAATGCCTACCAAAAATCTAGTCCGTAGAAAGCAACGCAAAAACAGAGCAAATGAAAATAGAAGTGTCCAAAACAAGCATCCATCTCTAGCAGAATTTGTAAAAAAAAGTTAAAACAAAACAGCTAATACAGTTATTTAGCGAAACAAAACAAGCTTCAAGTACAGAAACTTTGCCTCCTCTATCAAAATGTAAAACAAACCACAAAACAATTAACAAAAAATCAGCTACCACTAGAGATAAAACTGCTCCTATAAATCTTGATATAGTGCAAACTAAGCGTACCAAAAAAAGTATTTTAGCAAAAATGTTCTGCCACAGAGTCCTTCAAAACCTTATAAAAACAGGAGAGAAATCAAACTCAACCCTCAAAACCTATCATAGGAAATTAATCTTAGAAGCGTTGATAGACAGTGCAATCCTTCTCAAAAGAAATGTATTTATTTTACTGTTAAACAAAATGAAACCACTAACAAAACTAATAGCTAAATTACAAAAAAGACTTCTCAATAAGCAAAATGTCAACAGAAAGAACTTCTTAAGTATCTGTGGAGGTGAATGGAGTCACACTATGAGCACAGAACCATATTTTAATGAAGAAGCATACAAACAAAAGCAAACAAATACAATTGCCATACATAGCAGTGGACGAGGTTATGAAAACGTAAATAATACCATAATCGAACAAGAAATACTGCTTACAAAAATATCCCCAGAAAACTTAGAATTACCTCTTCATTCAACTGAATCAGAACATCTAGTATACAAATAGCTTTTCACGTCAATGTGTAACATTCCCAAATAATCTTTCAAATCATTACGCCAATTCCTCAATCAATATGTGAAAAGCAAAGAGAAAATGAAAATTAAACTACTGCAAAATATGGATACCTGTCCAGTGCGCAAGTACACAGGTCTACAAGGACATTCATTGGCCTGCATTTCAGGACCTACTTGCAAAACCACCTTCCATTATATCAGAATGATATCAACACATCATTCAACTATAAGAAATCTAGTCTATAAACTGTACTATGCTAAAAGTCCTGCTTTAGCACTAGCCAATTTAAATAACAGTCTTCTACATGGTACAGCAAAAGACCTACTTGAAGAAATCGACTATATCCAGAAAAATATTTTGGAAGTGAAAGCCACGTACAGAATGAAACAGCTTTAAAGCAAATTAGCAATAATTCTATGCATGGCAATCTTCTACTACTCACATACAAAAAAGAAATACTGAAATTTAAAAGTATATCTGCTGAAGTACCAAACCATGTGTGTGTATGTTGCCATAGAACTTTTTATAAAAGTAACACAAAAACTGTAGACCTAACATATAAAATAGAAGGCAATGAAGATTCTAAATGGTTTGAATTAGCTCTCTACCTTATAGCAGAAAACACATACGAAATAACGGACCCCTTAATACTTTGCAGTTACTGCACTACAAAACTTGACAACAACCAAACTCCTTCACATGCTATCACAAATAATTTGGAATTATTTCCACTACCAAAACCCCTACAACAACTCAATTGATATGAGAGCATCATAATTCAAACAGTGCACCCCTTTCAAGCAATAATACGCCTTCAACCAAAAACAGCAAAATTACCTCCCTCTGAATTAGTGAAAGGTATTTGTGGAAAAGTAGTGTATTTACCATTAGATCTAAAAGAAAATGTTCACACTCTAGGAGTGCAACGTCGAATGGAGCAATCTTTAATTATCTTAGTAAATAGTGTACTTATAAAAGACGAAAAAATGTGGCAACAACTGGTAGATTTACATAAAGTTAGACAATCATTGCAATATCTAAAAGACAATAATGAATACTACAAAGAAATAAATATTGAAAAAAACTTGAAAGATACCACTGAAATAATTCAAGAGACACACGAAGCTGGTCAATTTGAGTTCCTAGATCCTGCTACAATATCCAATACTTTAGACCATTATATAATTCACCCATTGCACTCTAATGACACCGTAGAAGATGCACTAGAAACGTACCAAATGCGTCAAACAAAAGGATCACCAATCAGCATATGGGAAAAAAGTATAGAAGCACATGCTTTTCTTCTACTTTTTCCTACTGGCAAAGGAGGAAGGTACGATGATAGACCTATTCAAATAACAGCATCAGAATATCACTCATTACAAATGTATTCTGAAGATCCCAGATTTAGACAAAATGTGGAATACATATGCCACCTACTCTTTGAAAGTGAACTAGCAACTTTATGTTACAGAGTTGCACACACATTAAAATCAGGATCCCACTTTCAAAATATGTGAGCTACACAATTATTTTAAAAAGTGCAACAAAAAGAGGAGGTTTTACAATCAAATATTAGAAATCTATTAGCAAATATGCGTGGTACTAAAGAATACTGGTTTTGACGTTACAGAGATGTACGTTGTATGATAAGAAACCTTGGCCCACCCACTTGGTTTGTTACATTAAGTTGTGCAGAATATGCATGGGAAGATTTACATGATTTCCTACGCATATTAAACAAAAACAAAACAAAACATAAATATACTAACACCTGGAGAACTTTGTTCTCTAGATCCTGTTAATGTTTCAAGATATTTTCACCATCGCTTCATTGCTATGCTACACTTTATTTGTAATAAAACTGCTCCTCCCCTTGGAGAAGTGCAACACTTCTTTTGGAGAAAAGAATACCAAGCCAGAGGAGCACCACATATCCACATGCTTTTATGGATTAAAGATGCTCCTAAATTTGGTCAAGACAGTGACGTCACTGTTTTACAGTTTATTGAAAAATATGTCACTTGTCAAATTCCATCAGAAGCAACAAATAGTGATCTTCAAGCACACATTTTACAATTTCAAAGACACAAATGTGGTAAATATTGTCGTCGCAAATACAAAAACAATGGGAAATACTACACCAAATGCCGCTTTGCTTTCCCTAGACCGGTTACAAAAATAGGTCAAGTGAACAACTTCATGTCTTCAGTTAGACATAGTGTTAAAGGTAAATCACCTAAAAATACATATTACATAAAAAGAACAGAAGAAGAAAAATATATCAATGATTACAATGCAATCATTGCCCACTTATGGAATGCAAACAAAGATGTGCATTACATTGCAGACAATTCCACTGCAGTTGCACAATATGTTACAGCATACTAACCAAAGCAGAAAAAACAGAGCTACAAGACCTCTGGAATGACCTGTCATCAGACAAAACACTGTCTCAAAAATTATACAGCTTGGGCATAAAAATGCTCTCCTATAGAGAATGTGGCTCCTATGAAGCAGAAAATCGTTTAACTGGTACTGCTTTGTATGGAAAATCTGAAAATATAGTATGGCTAAGTTTTGGTCCTGCTAAATCTAGAAAAAGAGTTCTAAAATCATACGAAGATATAGAAACAATAGCCAAACATGATCCCAACAGCCAAAACATTTTAAAAAACAATTTGCTGGACACATACTACCCAAACAGAAGTACCACTTTGGAAACCATGTGTCTATACCACATAGCCCAAAACTTCACATACAAAAATAATATAAAACCCGATGAAAAAAAGGTAGCTACAGAGTGACAAATTGTGAAGGCAGCTTAGTAAAACTCACCAAACCAAATTTAATTAATCATATCAAATTGTCATTAAAGACTCCTCAACATAAAGAACTATATTACATGTCCCTACTACAACTCTTTAAAGCATGGAGAAAAGAAGAAGAAATACTATATAACTATGACTCCTATGAAGACCATTTCAAAGCAAATTAAAGCACTATAACTGATGTTAACTTTACACAGTACAAAACAATGTTGCACAATGAACAGCAACATGAAGAAGAACTGCAGGCCCAACTAGATAAGGACACTCCTGACAGTAGTCAACCTTCTGTGACAGGAAGCCAGGAACCACTGGGAGAGCCATTAATAACAAATGAGGCAGAATTAGCTATGACTGAAGTAGAAAACACCATGTGTCAGTATGAAGATAAAGAAGACTTAAATATACTACAATCAAAACTAAACAATGAACAACGTAGCATTTTTGAAGAAGTAACAAAAGAAATTGCAAATGGTGTACAAAATGAAAACAAAGAATGCACCTGCCAAAATTACAAACCTATACTACTGTATGTCAGTGGTGAAGCTGGTTCTGTCAAAACATTCTTAATCAAAATCATCAGGAAATTCCTTCAACAATTGACAAACAACAAAGTGTCAGCTGTTGTCACTACCCCCACAGGTTTAGCTGCCTACAACATAGGCGGTGTCACTTTACACCGATTACTACTCCTGCCAGTAGAACTACTACGAGAAGAAGTGAGCATGGTCTCCAACCTAATATTGGCCTTGATTCACCTCAGATTACAAGAATTACTCAAAACAAACTATGAAGAGCTCTTTTGGAGGAAAACACATTATTGTTTTCGGAGATCTTCTTCAATTGACACCAGTGAAAGGTGAGCCTATTTTTAAAACCTTAGGACACAAACTCTTCCGTAAAACTGTTGGCAGCATTGGAAATGTCAACCTTTGGCAACATTTCCAATACAGAGAATTAACAGAAAACATGCAGCAATCTGCAGATCTCACTTATGCCAACATCTTTAAAAGTATTAGAGTTGGTATATTATCTCAAGAAGCACAAGCAATATTGAAAACCCGGCACATTCATGCACTTTATGGCCATAATGCATGTGCTACGGGTGTTATGGAACAATTAGCCCTCAAACATGTCAATTGTATGGCCTTAATGCCAACTCTTGCAAGCTGTTTCAAATTCAATGAAACAATGTTAAAAAAAAGAAAGAAATGTAACCAATAATTGAAAAAAGCGCCACAGACAAACTAGACATACATGGTATGACACTACCCATGTGTGAACAAGCCACAACAAAATTAAATAGTTTAGAAAATTCAATCTCCAACACAGCTGGATTGGAAATAATATTAAAATCATCCTTAAATTGCAGAGTAATGCTTAAACGTAACCTTGACGTGGATCAAGGACTAGTTAATGGAGCACTGGGTACAGTTGTTGGCTTTCAAACATACCCACGTGACAACAACATTCATTTTGTCAATATTCTCTTTGACAAACTTTCTGAAGTGAAAAGGATAGGACGCTCAACAGCTTGATTCCTTCTCTTCAAAGACATGTATGTAAGAAGAGAACAATTTTCTCTAACTCTTGCATACGCAGTCACCATTTATAAATCACAAGGTCTTACCCTAGACAAAGCATTGATAGACATTGGTAACACAGTCTTTAAAGAAGGCATGAGCTACGTAGCACTATCATGCTTATGTACACTTGACGGTCTATTTCTAATCAACTTTGATGCAAGTAAACGCTGATATTCCTTGCATTTCAGAATACAATAGACTTCGTTCACTATACACCCCCATCTAAAAACATATCCTATTCCACAAAAAGTAAAATGTTCTAAAAGAAAACTAAATCAAACAGAAATGCAACAGGATGTCACTGAAAATCCTCCAAAGAGATTAAAAGAAGCTAATACTTAATCAAGTACCACAATCAAAAAAGAACCTATCAGGGAAAGTAAACCAGGTACTTCTTCAAAGAAGGAAGACAAACTCCAAAAAAAGTACTCAGATACAGAACTACCTGGTCCATTTAAACTTTCAAATGTAATTGATGTAAGTTGCTACGCAAATGTAGCAATGAATATTCTATTTCAATTACCACCAATAGTTGACAACATTTACTTACACAGTACAGACCAATTGTGTTTGAAAATGTAAGTACTTCATAGAAACACAACAAACAATCCTGACAACACGTATAGTGTTTATGGAATAAGACAACAATTGGACTACTGTGCTGGAATGGTGAAATTCACTATAAACTCACAAGAAGATCCACAAGAATTTCTAATGTACTTATTACAAGTACTGGAAAACAAAAACATACCTATAAATGAAATCTTCCAGATTTCATACATGTGGAAACATACATGAATTCTCTGCAACAATGTGACACAAGAACACATCCCCAATGAGCGCTTTGTGTATGTACAATACCTAATTGTGAATCCGTTCCATTTCAGAAACTTGTACAAAATGCAAACCATGGTAGATTATGTACTACCTGCAATTCGGATAATCGCTCCACCTTACTAATACAAACACATAGTAAATACGTAATACTTATGCTTCTATGTTGCAATGCAGATGGTACCAAAAACAACTGCAAGCTGACTGGATTCACACATGGTCAAGTATCACTTGGTAAGAAACCCTTCACAACAATAGGTATAATCTACCACACAGGAGCCACAACCAAAGCAAGTCACTATACTGCATATATAAAAAAGAATTGTGGATGGTTCGAATGTAATGATAGTACCATTACTCTAAAGCAGAGATTACCTGCAAATCTTACAAACACTTATTTAATCTTCTTAAAACCAAAATGTATTAACTAAACTGTACTTAAACATGAACTAAACTTCTATTAGAAAACTATAAACTGTTACAATATGCAAACAGCTATATAACTGCCCCAAGATTCTACAACAACTAAACAGATAAATGAATACCACTAAATTATATAAAAAAATATACAGTTAGAATTCGCCATCTGGTATACAACTACACCAAGAATTTCAATAACCAAACAGATAAATCAATACCACTACATTATAACAAAAAATAGACAGTTAGAATACGCCAAATGGTATCTAACTACCCCAAAATACTACAATAACCGAACAGATAAATCAATACCACTTCATTATAATTTCATAAAACCAAAGTTTATTAACTAAACTGTACTTAAACATTAACTAAACTTCTATGAGAAAACTATAAACTGTTACAATATGCCAATAGCTATATAACTGCCCCAAGATTCTACAACTACACAGATAAATGAATATCACTAAATTATTTAAAAAAATAAACAGTTAGAATACACCACTTGGTATCTAACTACCCCAAGATTTTCAATAAACAAACAGATAAATCAATACCAGTACATTATAACAAAAAATAGACAGTTAGAATACACCAAATGGTATCTAACTACCCCAAAATTTGACAATATCCAAACAGATAAATCAATACCACTTCATTATAACAAAAAATAGACAGTTAGAATATGTCAACAGGTATCTAACTGCTCCAAAAATCTGCAACAAGCCAATATATAGAGCATTAGACAGAAACAAGTGAACACTGAAAACAAACAAACAAATAGACTGTAGCATGACAAAAAAAAGTTTTTTTTTTAATCCAACATGGATTTTTTTTTCTCCCACAGACCCAATGATTTTAGCAACAAACACAGAAACTGAGCACATTGCACAGTATGCTGGTTTGTAATCTACTAAATATGAGGGTAAAAAAAAAATGTTGATTATTCAATGTTGTAAGTTGTTACAAAATACCAATACTAACATGATCTTTTCTTTTATCACAGAAATAAACAAGAAATACATGTACTCCAGTAACTAAACAAAACAGTAAGTATATTATATTAAGTATAACCATCACAGCAAATCACACCCGTAGTGATGTATAACTTTGCTGCCTATCAATCTGATCTTGTCCATGCACCCAAGACTATAGACCCTGCCCACAACCACCACAGCATATCACACCCATAGTGGCTTATAACCTCGTTGCTTATAAATTTGTTCTTGGATCCCAAAGTTATAAGCCACTATGGGTGTGGTATGCTGCGGTGGTTGTGGCCAGGGCATGGAGTCTTGGGTGCATGGCCATATGGCCATGCTCCCAAGACTTTATGCCCTGGCCACAACCACCGCAGCATATCACACCCATAGAGTCAAACATTTTAACTATGCCATATGGACAATTTTAATGTCAGCGGACATCATGAGTGTTCTGAGAACAGTTTCAACTTTGCTGCCTGTAAATTTGATCTTGTCCATGCACCCAAGACTATAGGCCCTGCCCACAACCACCACAGCATATCACACCCATAGTGGCTTATAACTTTGTTGCTTATAAATTTGTTCTTGGATCCCAAAGTTATAAACCACTATGGGTGTGATATGCTGTATGGGTGTGATATGCTGCGGTGGTTGTGGCCAGGGCATAGAGTCTTTGGAGCATGGCCATATGGCCATGCTCCCAAGACTCTATGTCCTAGCCACAACCACCGCAGCAGATCACACCCATAGAGTCAAACATTTTAACTATGCCATATGGACACTTTTAATGTCCGCGGACATCATGAGTGTCCTTAGAGCAGTTTCAACTTGCCTACGAACAGTACAGACCGACATAGCGTCCTCAGGACACCCTCATGTCATTTATTTGCGAACATCCCAGGACCCATAATGTGTTCTAAGAACACTTTGAATGTGCTTGCGAACATGTGTTCTTAGAACAATGTGAACTTGCTTGCGAACAGAACGGACAGGCATACCGTCCTCAGGATACCCCCATTTTATTTACTGACGAACATCCCAGGACACATGATGTAACAGATTCAACTTGCCTATGAACGAAACGAACAGGCTTACCGTCCTCAGAACACACCCATTTCGTTTACTTTCAAACCTTTCAGGACACCACCAGTGTTCTTAGAACACTTTCAGCTTGCTTGCGAACAATACGGACAGGCGTAGTGTCCTGAGAACACCCCCATTTTGTTTATTTAGAACATTTTCGAACATCCGCGTTGTCCACGGTCAAAGCGAACACAACAGTGGGGTCTACCACCTAAATAAATAAAACATTTAACCCATCTCTTACTCCCCCACCCTCCCCAAACACTTTCACACAACAACACACTCTACTAAATAGTATTTTTCAGCCAAGTTTCACCGCGCTGTCCGTGGACGTCCGGGAATCCAAGATGGCAGGCGTTCCTGAAAATCTGACACACTTCACGCTCTTCACCGTCCAATCAACAAACACGTTGCATGTCCGCGGACATGACGCAAGCCGGTTGGCCAATCAGGACACTGTCCGCGGACCGAACAGGGAAGTGTGTCCACGGCCCGAACATAGATATCACTAATTTCTTTTAACCTATTTTTTGCTCATTTTATAAAAAACTACTGGATGAATTTTCAATTGGTGAAAATCCATCCAGCGGTTTGGGCTGTAGGCGTGAGCAAAGTTTTTTCCCTGTTCAGTCTATGGGAAAAAAATAAGTTTTGGGACCCTCCTTATAACTTTGCCCCCCCAGACCAAACCTCACCAAAGTTTGCAAATAAATTCAGAGTGAGGATTCGTCCAGGGAGAGCTAAGATATAAGCCACCCAAAAAGTGCTCTTCCTATGGAAACAGCAACTTAACCATAACTACACAGCCACTACCGTGTCTGTGTGATATATATATATATATATATATATATATATATATATATATATATTGTAATGTGCATTAATGAGTGAGTGCATGATGTGGCCTGGCTATGCCGGTGTGAGTGTATGGTGTAAGAGTACACACTCAAAGGTATGGGTGGCTGGGTGTGCATGCGTCAGTGCATTGTGAAAAGGTGCTCACTTAAATGTATGGGTGGCTGCCTGGGTGTGCCTGTATGATGAAAGGGTGCACAATTAAATGTATGGGTGCCTGGGCGTGCGTATGCTTATGTGTATGCTGAATGGTGTGTGTGCTTGTGTTCAGGGACTCAACAAAACCTACATTTTGGGCGGCTGTCGGTGGAGAAGGGGCAAACTTATTTGTGTGGGAGCATCTAACTTCTTTACACATTCTAATGAGACTATTCTAGTGCAGCTTCAATGTTCAAAGCAGTTAACTCTCTCCTTTAAGCCTGAAAGCACCCACTTATGGACTGCTGTGAGAATGAGCGGTCTTCTGTCCCCCTCTCTACCGTTTCAATCACTCTCCTGGCATGCAAGTACTAAACCCACATCATGATTTCAACTGCCTAAAAACTAACAGTGAAATGCTTTGAATTAGTAATTGCTGGGCCTTTTTTAATGGCAAAACACAGGCACCATTTAACATCTGTGTCCTGTTCTGTCCGGCAACGTCTTTGTAGGTTAGCCAGGTTGAGTCAACCTAGCCCAAAATTTAAGGGAGTGAGGGAGAGGACTGTAGCCTAATCAGATCAATGGAGTTGTGCCACGGCTTGTGTTTAATGCCATGATTACCTATTGTAATCTTCATTACTCGTAGCCTGATTCTTCCTTGTC
Organism: Ambystoma mexicanum; assembly: GCF_040938575.1. NCBI lineage: Eukaryota > Metazoa > Chordata > Amphibia > Caudata > Ambystomatidae > Ambystoma > Ambystoma mexicanum. The sequence goes on along the minus strand of NC_090930.1, from coordinate 491,093,329 downwards.
CCAGTACTTGTGTATGAGGCACTTTGATTTGCTGTTGTATAAGGATAGCATTGAAAAATATCATAAGCGATGGGTGCCAGAGACACAAGGGGGGGTGTGGCCAGAGCAGGGTGAAAACAATACAGGAATACTTGAACACATGTACACATTTTTGGCCACTAAACATAAAGGCAAAGAGCTCCAAAGGAGAACAGGAGAAAAGAGATTTTAGAGCTATTGAAAATATTTGAGGACTTGATGACTGTAAATTCCAGTGTGAAGACAACCCAATCTCGAGTGTAATAAAAGCAGAAGCATCTGAGGAAAAACAATGACCTCCGCCCTCAGTAGGATGCTATCCAACCCTTCCCACCACCGGATATACCAATCCAACATGTGTGCCCCTGCCAGCCACAGCACCACCCCTCATACCAAACGAATACTAACACTGCTGTATCGACAAATATTGAGAGAGAAATGGATAGGAAACCACAGAAGGAGTTAGAAGAGACATTAAAAGCAGGGCAGATGGAGTTGGCACACTTGAGGGCACTCAGGGAGGAAGGAACCAAATCCGGGGATCTACTAGATGAATGCCGGGCAGGAGACATTTTGTTTAGATTGGATAGCACCGCTCTCAAGGATGTTGACATTCAGAAGGTGAAGAGGAGGTGCGATGAATGGGGCAGGAAATGTAGACTACAAGACGATGAGGTTGGATGGAGATACAAATATGGAGTTGCGCCAGGAAAGGTGGGACACAGTGGGTGAATTAGAGGATGAAGAAGAGATGCTGGTAGTTAACCCAAGGGTAGAGAGCTGTGGGGTCTGCAGTTGAGGAACAGATTTGGGTGAGCACCAGTGGCAAGGAGAAAGGCGAGTTACAGAAGAAGGGGAGAAGGGGAGTGGCAACACAGTTGCCATTATTTCATAAAGGCCCCAGGAGGGTGCAGTATGTACCTTGGGCTCAGATGGATAAACATAACTTGATTAAAGTACTCCTGCCCCTCACTTCAGGGGCTGGGAAATGGATACATGCTTTTGAAAAACAGACGGCCGGTATACCTTTAACAGTGGGAGACATGACAAGTTTGCTAGTAGCAATTGTGGGGGATCAGAAAGGGGATGTTTGGGCTAGAGCTGGATACCCAGGAATAAAGATAGCTGATGATGTATATTTATGTATTTATTTATTTATTTATTCACATTTGTTTAGCGCACAGGCAGCCCAATGGGCATCGTGGCGCTTGTTACAGGAAAAGAAAATGACTTATTTTACATACATTACAGTCATTACTTAGTTGCACGAGAAGAAAACAGAGGATATGCAGATGACTAGTTATACATACATTGAAATGAATTTCTTAGTTGCAGGAGAAGAGAAATGTCTACAGGGGGGGAAGAGGAGGGAGGAGGGGAGGAGGAGAGAGTAAACCACATGAGGAGGGGAGTTAGTTAAACAAGATGGTTTTCAGCTTTTTTCGGAAGGCAGAGAGAGAGGTTTCTGCTCTCAGTGTGCTAGGTAGAGAGTTCCATAGCTTAGGGGCAATGTAGGGAAAACTATTTCCACCTGCTCTAGCTCGATTGATGCGTGGGACCTTAAGTTGGTTGGAGTGGCATTGCCTAGTTGGTCTGGAGGAGTGAGACTTAGTTAGTGTATCAGACAGGTATGATGGTGCGGAGAGGTTGATACATTTGTGTGCGGTGGTAAGTATTTTTAATGTAATGCGCTCTTTGACCGGAAGCCAGTGTGCTGCCTTTCTGGCTAGCGCAATGTGGTCCCTTTTAGGTATATTGAGGGCTGCTCTTAGAGCATTATTCTGTGTGGTTTGGAGTTTATTGAGATTGGAGTTGGAGGTGCCAGCCAGTAGCGCATTACAGTAATCTAGTTTGGCTCCGATGGTGGCTCTGGCGATAGAGAGGCAATTATCTCTGGTTAGGAAAGGTTTGATGGCATTGATGAGTTTGGTGCTCAGGGCGGAGGCTGAGACAATGGAGTTGACTTGTTTGTCCATAGTAAGAGAGGCGTCGATGTGGACTCCTAATGTTTTTACAGAAGGTAGAACTGTGATGACACAATTGTCAATGCAGAAATTGGTGTAGAGTGGGTCGAGATTAGAGAGAGTGGGTTTTTGGCCCAGGATGAGAATTTCAGTCTTGTCTCCGTTGAGACATAAGCCGTTAGTGGCCATTCATGCTTGGATGGTGGCGTATATGTTCTGGAGGGTGGCTGCGTCCTGATGGTATAGTCCTGTGAGCGGGAGGAGTACTTGGGTATCGTCCGCGTAGTTAGTGTATGCGATCCCAAGTGCGTCTAGTTTGTCAAAGAGTGGTTTGGTAAACAGATTATAGAGGGTAGGAGCCGTGCATGAGCCCTGGGGGACTCCATGCCTGATGGTCATAGGCTCTGCATTAGCTATATTGGAGAATACTTTCATTACTCTTCCTTCGAGGAAGGAGGTGATCCATTTTGTGGCTTGTTTGGAGAAATGTGCGGCCTGTGTGAGATGGTTGGTAAGGATGGCATGATCGACTAAATCAAAAGCCGCCGAGAGGTCTAGAAGGAGCAGTAGGGCCGGCTTGCCTTTGTCTAGAATTAGCGTAATTTGGTTCTTCAGATCTAGTAGAGCGGTTTCAGTGCCATGACCTTTGCGGAAACCAGACTGCCTTTTTCCTAGGATAGAATAGTTTTCAAGGTAGGACTGTATCTGCACGTGGGCTGCTTTATCTAGGATTTTCAAAAGAAATGGGACCGTAGTAATGGGTCGGTAGTTGTTCGGTTGGGTCGGATCAAGGGTAGGTTTCTTTAAGAGCGGACGCACCCATTCCTCTTTAAGGCTGTCGGGAACTAGGCCCGTCTTGAATGAGGCGTTAATGAATGCTGTGATGATCGGTGTGAGGGGTGCCGCACACTCTTTAATGATGTTGGGGGGGCATATATCGCCTTTGCATTGGGATGGTTTAAGCTGCTTGAGGATGTAGAGAGCATCTGCTTCGGTGATTGGAGAAAAATTGAATTGGGGGGTGTTCTTGCTTTTAGTGGTATTGGCGGGGTGGGTCTGTTGGAGGGGGAGAGCCTTAACGTGTTCTGCTATTTTGTTTTGAAGAAGGTCTATTTTATTTAGCATCGCTGTTTGGATGCTGTTACACCAGTCTTCGTCCTTAACAATCTCATCTGTACAGATAGGGGGGACGGTAAGCTCTTTAAAGATGGTGAAAAGCTCTTTTGAGTGGGAGTTAGCTTCCAGGATACGTTTATTGTAGGTTTCTGACTTGGCTTTAAATATGGCACTTTTGTATTTTTTAGAAATGCAGAGGAAGTCTGCTTTGGTGGCATCACAAGGGTTGGCCTGCCATGTTTTGAGGGCTTGGCGCTTACATTGGCGTAGATTTAATAGGTCCTCCGTGAACCATGAGTTGGAGTGAAACGATTTTTTATCTTTTTTGTTTTCAAGAGGAGCTGCGGAGTTGATGGCATGGGTGAGAGTGTCTCTAAAGATATCTGCTAGAATGTTGGGGTCAGGGGAGAAAGGAGGTGCTAGGCATGGGCTGTTGAGGAAGGGACGTATATTGTCTGCTGTAAGTTTTTTGGCACTTCTGGCTAACTTGGCCGGTGCGGGTATAAGTGGTTTGGAGTATGCGGATATGGGAATGCAGAATTGAAGGCAGTTGTGATCGGACCATGGGAGGGATGTGTTGGAATTGAGGGTGGAGCCACAGTTGTGATCTGCCACCCAGTCTAAAATACGGCCTTTATTATGGGTCGGGGCAGTAACTATCTGTGTGAATCCTAGATCTGTGAGGTTTCTAGCGAGAGTGGTAGCTGCTTTGTCAAGTTTGTCATTGTATCCAAGGTTTAGGTCTCCTAGAAGCAGAGTTCTGGAAGTTTGTTTGATGTTTTTACCCAGGAGATGGTTGACTATGCCTGTGAAGTTATTGGCAGGGCCTGGGGGTCTATATATGACATGTATGTTAACTGTATCTTTAGGGGTGAAGGTGAGTTTGGCTGAGAGGATGTCTGTGGAGTCTTCCCCAGTAGTGGGAGTCTGTCTTAGTGCTAGGGAGTCTTTGAAGATGAGTGCGACCCCACCTCCCGTTTTGGCTATTCTGTCCTGTCTTAAGATAGAGTAACCTGGCGGTACAGCTATGCTGATAGTGGGTGGATATATGATGGGGCACACTTTTACAAAATCAGAGCACAGCTGTAGGCCACCCTTTGGCGGGCATATACATATACACTGGATTTGCATTCCATAATGCAATATACAATGGGGGATGATTAAGACCCATCTCAATATATCTTGAAAGTACAGGAAATGTGGCATCTGAGACGGAGGACAGTGGGACCACTCAATTCCACTTTTTCCCTTTGTCATTAAAAGGGGATTGCCCAAGGAAGTACTGAAAGCTCTCGATAAGATAGTGGATATAGAGGTGAAAGGGTGGGCTGAAATACAGACTATAATTGAACATCACTGTAAGCGGATCAAAGAAAGAGAGAAGAAAACAGCACAAAGGTTGCAGGCAGAGGAAGCCAAACTAGTACAGAAGAAGTTAACAAAAATATCAGTTGCAGGGGCAGTCGTGGCATTGACTCAAATGGACTCAGCAGAGCTGGGAGTGTCACAAGAATAGCAAGAAGGATGCAAGAATAGCAGCGTTTTGGCCAGGTGGAGGGCAATATAATGGTGGGCCTCCATCACATTATCCAGAGTGGTACCAAGGAGGTCAGCAGCGAGGAAGAGGAGGGTTTGAAGGAGGAAGGGGGGCAGAGGTGGATTTGGAGGAATGGGGCACAGAGGGGGAACAGGACCAATTCAATGTTGGGGATGAGGACAAATTGGTCATTTTACATGGGAGTGCAGGAGCAGGATAGGGGAGGGATACAAATCATACAGTCCTGCAGGTCCACTGCCACAGCGGCAACTCTTCCCAGCACCGGCGATACCCACATCAATACCATATGAGATACACCAAGCATATACACAGTTGCCCTGACATCCCCCTCAGGCACAGCTGCCTGGCCTGCCTGGTATCTCAACACAATGGGATAGTGACGCATTAGCAGCAAGGAATCACGGGAGGCAACCCTTTCATGTTTCCAGGTACAAATACATATCCTGATTAGGCCAGCCCACCGAAAGCTTTTGCGGGCCCAGTCCTGTCCATGACTGCCCACTCAGACGAGGAACCCTTGGTGGGTGCTGCGATAGGAAATAAACAATTCATCTTCATGGTTGACACGGGTGCCACAAATCATGCATTAGTGAAGGAGACCTCCAATTATCAGGTGAAACTCTTGACACAGAAGGCTTTTCTGGGGCTGTGGCAATGGTTCCTTTTACAGAAGACATATCCATTAAAATAGGATGCAAAGTGGTGCCTGCACCTTTGTTATATTCGGAAACCACCCCAGTAAATTTGTTATGGCATGACATCTTGAGCAAAATTAATATGACCACCTCCTTTACAGATCGAGAAATAGTATGTGCTACAACGGGTATGTGTTCTGTGGGAGCCATGATGATAATACATGATATTGGAGGAGAGGTGGTACTTTGCGGCATTCCTGTTCACCCCAATATGTTTGTGTATGGGATTACAGTCTTGCTTGATGCAGTGCCCGAAGTTGGAAAAGTGTTCTGGCGGATAGCATCACATTTCGTCTTTAAGCACATTGGGGGTCATTATGACCCAGGTGTTAACCATGGCGCTATTAGCGCCATGGTTGTCTCCGGAATCCGCCATGGTGAATGACAGAATTACCGCCCCATTCCAAGGTTGACGGGGCGGTAATTCCCCACTCACCATTGGCCCTTCCCCATTCCCATTTTTGCCCCATGGGGCTCAATGGGGAAGGCGGTAATTATGGTACTGCAAATTGCGGTATCATAATTACCTCCAAGGTCCCTTTGCGGGTCCCTTCCTTAACGGCTGGTGAATCCAGCCGGTATGGTAGGGACCCGAGGGACCTCATAATTGGGCAGTAAGGGATTACTGGTACCGGTACCCTTAACGGTACAGGTAATCCCTTACCGCCGGGTCGTAATGACCCCCATTGTGTCTCTGAAGCTTGTGGAAGGGACAGTCATTTAGCTGGATATGGAAGGATTGGTGGTGTCAGAGAAGAGGATTGTGGTAATCGGGACTGATCCAGATGGGTGTGAGTTGCACACCGTATTGTGTATTGAGCCAACAGTACCCTTGAAAGAAGGAAGAAGTAACAGAAGCAGAGTTGTTTAAAGACAGGGTTGATGGTGGGGAAATAGTGTTGGCTATTTGCATACCATGTGAGGTAATGGTGCAATACCGTAGAGTGCAGTGTGCCATGATGGCCTGAAAATGACCTACCACAGGTTCTTGAGAGGTTATGACCAACCAGTGCCCACAATGTAGGCCTCTTATGGGGAGTGGCGCCCTTTCGAATCACACTTAAACAAGGTGCAGTGTTGCCCCAAGTGAGACAATATCCACCGTCCAAAGAAGCGGAAGAGGGGAGGAAAGACACAATTTCCGTACTCCTTAGACAAGAGATTATTGTGACTACCAGCTCTCCGTGCAACACGGCTATATACCCGATAAAGAAGAAGGCCAAGGTGTCAGGCTACAGAATGATACAAGATCTCCACCTCTTGAGTGACATTGTACAGGCAGAATCTCCTGTAGTTCCTAATCCTGCAACCATTTTCTACAGTATTCCAAAACAAGCAACGCATTTCACTGTTGTAGACCTAAAGAATGCCTTCCTTTCCATACCCCTACATTCAGACTCTCAATACCTCACCATGTTTACGCATGTGGGAAAGCAGTATGAGTGCACAAGATTAGCACAGGGGTATTGTGAATCCGCTAGTATCTTTAACAGAATACTACATGATGATTTGGAAAACATTCAGGTACCCAGCCCTATCATTCATTATGTGGATGACTTGTTAGTATGCTTTGATGATGAACAACAGTGCCAAAGGGACTCTGTCATGCTCTTACATCTGTTAGCACATAAGGGTACAAAGTAGATAAGGCTAAATTACAATACAGCCTCCAGGAGGTTCTTTACTTGGGTCAATTGATATCCGTCCATGGGAAGAAAATAACAGCAGAATGCACTGCATCAGTGTGCAGTTCTCCCTAGCCACAAACTACAAAAGAAATGCAAAGTTCTTTGGGCTGTGTAATTACTGCAGTGCATTGATCCTGGATTATGCTGCATGTATCAGGCCCTTGTTGCAAGGCCTTAAAGAAGCACACAAGACAGGCAATAAAATAACATGGACAGAGGACATGCTCACAAGCTTTACTGAACTAAAAGAGGTAATTTCCACTGCACCGGTGTTGGCAACTTCTGATTACACTCAAGAGTTTTACTTGTTATCCTACTATGATTGTCAGATGATGAGGACAGTACTTACTCAAAAGAGCAGCATGGGCCACAAGTCATTGACCGATTACACTGGGGTGCTGTGCTCAGTGATGCAGGGACAGTTCCCTTGTGAACAGGTGCTTTCTGCTGCTGCATTCGCAATAGAAAAAACCTCCACAATCACCACGGGGTGTTCCATAACATTGTATGTGGAACATGCAGTATTTGCCATATTAGAAAGATCTAAATCCATGTTAAACACACAGCAAACATCTGCATATGAGGTTATTCTACCCACCCCAAATATCCACACAGTGAGTGCAAGGCAGTAAACCATGCCACTTTTCTGACAGAACTGTGTACCGAGGACGATAGTGCTAGGCATGACTATGTAACATTTGAGGGGGAGGAGGAAGACATACCAAAAGCAAAAGATAGCCCCTTGAAGGGGGAAATACGTTTTATTGACAGGTTAGCAACTATTGACCAGGGAACAGGCCTGAGACATAGGCGAAACCTCAGTGTTCCGCTTAGTGGATGGTGAGTACGAAGTACTGGTACAAAAAAAGGCTGCCCATGCATTATTAAGCCCAGACAGGCGAAATCATAGTGCTTATTTAAGCACTTATAGCCTCCCAGGGGTGCCACATGACCATTTATCCAGACTTGACCTATGTAAAGACAATAGCATGATCTGGGCTTGTGAGATGGTAAAGGGTTTAGCAGGGCTGATAGGTCCCCAGTCCAACATGCAGCATTGCTAGATGAACTGATTGAATCACTTTTTCATCCCCCCGTGACGGCGGTGGTTAAATACACCACCCATACAAATGACACCGACAAAGTTTCACTTAACAACACTGCCATGGATGCAGCGGCCAAACAGGCTGCTTATCGCCCAGTGCCTAACATCTCCAAATATGCAGTAATAGCATAGGAACAAGAGCAGGTGCTAGCATGATACACTTCACTTCTGATAAAACGCATTATTGAGTTGCAAGGACGTGCCCCACAGGAGGATACAGAGTTACGGCAGAAAATAGGGTGTTCACAATCCCCCACAGATTTATTATGGTGGCAAGGATGAACAGGGTAAGGTTGTCATGCTGCACAAACTGTTGCTGTTTGCCTTTGACCAGTTCCATCATCCATCCCATTTGTCAAAACAACATATTGCTGCATATATACTAGAGGACTGGTTTGTCCCCAATCTGCAGGAATTTCTTACCAGATTGGTGGCAAATTGCCTCACATGCCAGACCTACAGTACTGGTCACACCCTAGGAATGATACGAGGTGCATTGTCTTGCCCTACTGGGCCGTTTTGGAAGTGCAATATAGATTATGCTGTTAGGGGTGAGTGGTGCAATGGGTATCGGTATATGATCGTTATAGTGTGTCGCTTCTCCCTGTTGGTTTAGGCAGGTGCTTGTGCACATACAGATGCTAAATATGCTGCCAAATTCTTAGTAGGAGAGGTATTTCCTTGCTGTTGTGTTGCGGCCAGACAATGGCACCCATTTCTTTAAGAAACTCTTTAAAGAAGTGATCGTGTTATTGGACATCAAGCATCGGATGTGCACAATTTACCACCCCCAGGCCAACAGTATTGTGGAATGGATCAATGGATTGTTAAAGGCTAAATTACCTAAATTGTGTGCTACCCTTAAGAGAAAATGGGCGCACTGCCTTCCCCTTTCTCTATTCAGTTAGCGCACGCAGACCTGTAAGGATCATCACTCATTGCTGCATGAGGTGGTAACAGGTTGACAAATATACACATCTCTATCGCCTGTAAGAAAGGCCTCTGATGCTCACAGGGCAGCGTCTGTTCTGGGTGAGGAATTTAAGGATTATTTGATTGTTTCAACTTGATCAATCCCATTTATTTCTCAGCAGATAGCACCACAGCGATCTGAAGAAACAACCAGCGCTGCATCTGCTTCAGCAACATCACAACCTCTTCAATTGTTTCCTAGTGATCACATTTTCATTAGGAAATTTGACCACAGGTGGAGTGAACCAAGGTACAACAGCCCTTTTACCATTGTGTATGCCACTCTGTTTGCGGTGAAGGTCTGGGAATTGCGATATTGGGTTCCCCTTTCTGATGTTCGAAAGGCTCCGAATGACACACCCCCACTAACGAATGCAGCAGTAGTCCATGCATAGTACCCGATAATAGTGATGTACATATGTATATGAACTACAGACATAGGTGCACAAAGTGCCTATTTTAACTGAATGCAGTGTTGATTTATGTTTTTACTATATTTTTATTGCTTTGGACTATTTTTCTTTTTTCTTCCCTTTTTATTTAACAATGAGAGTACAATTACGTACCAATGCGCCTATTGCTAATGTATGATATAAAGCTAAGAGACCTGATGATACTGTGTTTTTCTCTATGATGCAGTTCACATTGAAAATATGTTGTTTTTTTATGTTTGGTTTAGGATTATAGTTAGTATGTCATTTTATATGGTAAGAACACATAAAAGGGGGGATATCCGAGGGAGTTGTACCATGGGGGGATGTACATATCAGAATGGGGACAATAACATAACACTGGGAAGTGACACCAATAAACATATAAATGGGAATGTGATGACATGAAAAATCAATACAAATATATTATCAGATGCAAAGGTATAAGTGCCATATGCAAGCATATTAAAACGTTTTAGAATGCAGACCAAAAACAAAAAGTATGATGAATACATAGGATAAGGTTTTGACATCATAGAGGAGATGGACCACCCAGAGATGAGTAACAGTTGGTATGTGGAAATGAGCTTGGTGGGGAAACAGAGGGTAAAAGCAAATTATTATATTTGATTGTTAATACCACATGTGTCCGGCGCCCCCAAGATACTAATGCCGCAAGAGATTCCGCACTTGGTTGCTCAATGTCTTGTCTATTTAGCACTATGTAGGTTGCGAAGCTCGTTCCAAGTGCACAGCATACACCTTGTGACAGTGGACCCAGATGAACAGCAGTGTGTCCACAATGACAAAAGACCATAATGCTTACAGAGGCCATACATGCAGTTGGAAGGAGTAAATTGTGTGGGCAATCGGTAGGAAGAGACTGTGATGAGCTGCATGGCAGGAGGACTCATAGGATATAGAAAAGAAGTGATTTGGTTGGTAAACCAAGCATGTCAAAAGTACTGAGGGAAGCATATGGCAACGCTAACTTGGATTGAAGTAAAGGAGAAGCCAGTGAAGGTGCAGGAACAAGACGAATATCAACTGTGCTTCTATAATTCAGGAGATGTCCCAGTTGGTATCAATGACAAGTGCAATGTGACAGTAAATATTCCAGACTTCAAGAAAGGATTTTGTGTCAGTGATGGGTATGTACTGTGTCTGTGGCAAGCAGGCGTTCCTGCACCTCCCACCAACATGGAGGAGCATATGCTCGCTAACCATGCTGCACTCAGCTCTTCTCGTGGCCCCTGAAGCACACCTAACTATGAGACCAGGGAGCTTGGTACCCCCCACGCCACCGGCAGGGCCAACCACCTCTGCATCCCCTCTGTAGCCCCCTGTCTTCCATATCTTGCCAAGGAAAAAGTAAAACATATTGTTGAAAGGGAAAAACTATTTTTTGAGAAATTCAGCTCAATTGCTTCAAGAAATACCTGATCAATATAGACTGTACAATAAATAAGAGACAATTTTCACTTCTCCCATCGTGCCAGGGATACAGACAGTAGCCAATGCTAAATGACTGAAAATAGCTAGGTGGGAACTGATACAGCTGGCGAACGATACTGAATAAGGAATCAATGCAATCAAGGTTCAACTGAGAGCTCTCCAGTATATGATGTTGCAGAACTGGTATCTGCTCACAGCCATGGAAGGGGTGTCTGTAAAAGAAATAGGAGAATCCTGCTGTATTACGTACCCTCAAACAATGCTGCAAATGGGTGTCTCACAGGTAATAGAGGCTGTACATATCCTCAGAGAACATATGCAGATGGAAGCAGGGATTCATAGGACTGATTGGTTCGATGTCTTATTCTCGTGGACACCATCAAGGATGGCAGCGGTTTTGAAGATACTAGTGCCAGTGGTGGTCTTCGTGCTAGTGATTTTATGCACTTGCCAGTTGGGATTTCGATGCTGTGCTTAAGCGTTCCCTAATAGTGCAATGTTGATTGTCTCAGTTTCAATAAGCAGTGTACATTGCTGTACAAAAGGTGGGCAGGTACAAACAGAGGACCCAAATATACCCTCTATGGTGAGAATAAAGCAACACACTGACCCCACTGGAACAGTTACTAAGGTATCATCTGATCCTGAAAACTATGAGACGCACTGGGTTGACTTGGAAGGAGGAGGCGTCTGTATGTATCTTACTTGCACCACAAAGTAGTACACTCAAGTAGTAGAACATTTGCATTCAGCATGTAGAGTGTGGGTGCTCATGAAAGGGAAATGGAGGTATGAGGAGGCTGAAATGCTGGCAAAGGAGTTTGTTAATATAGAATTACCGAAAGGGGGGAATGTTAGGGAGCAGAGGCGCAAGTCCCAGGCCCATCTGTGATTCAGGATGAGGCGATTGTAGAAGCATATGCTTTATGGGAGCTTGTAGAATGGAGGGGGGTCATCCATAGAAGGTGGATTGTAGTGGAACTGAGGTGAATCCTGGTACTAACAGTAAATGGGGAATGAGACCCCTCCTTGTCGTTCTTTATGGTCTCATTGCCTTTCATCTCTGTTTGAACTGCCAGTCCGGAATAGCTGATTCCTTGTGCAGTTGGCCTTGCTCAAAGTGTGCTCTTGTGCTCCTTCCATACCTGTGGGGATGAGAAAGGGAATTAGGTGTACATGACTCTTCCTGACATGTTTGTTGGGACATGCCAGGTAAACAGCTCGGGTGTTAGTCCATTGTCTTTCATGGTGTAAGGAAGTGTTTGTGTGGGAAAAGGGGCGGAGGGTAGAGTTTCTAAATATCCTACGGGGTAGGATAGGGAAAAAGTGTTATAGGAAAGGGGGCACTGCATTTTACCCGTCAGTGTTCCACTTCCACTCCCCGAGGGCCACCCATCCAAGTGATCCTTCCGCACTGGTCCACACCCCGGAACTGGATCCAATAGCACCCACCTGGATGACAGATCCAAGGGGACTAGTGGGTGAGACACCTTCAGGCTTCTCACAAGGGTCACACCAACCAACTACACGGATTTGTAACCTGTGTAATGTACGTCACTTGTGACATTGTGTATCTTTAAAACCCATTCCATATGCTGTATTTGTCAGAGCGCACTGTGGCAGCAGAGTTCTTTGCTGGCACGTATTTGTATTTTGTGAGATTAAACCTTGTTCTCCTTGGAAGAGATGTGCTGGGCCTTTTTCCCTAGTGGGTTGTATTTTATCTGGTGTGTGTGTTGAAGGGTTACTCTATAACTGGATCCAGTTCCTGGGGGTGGACCAGTGCTGGAGGATCACCTGGATGGGGGTCCTCGGGGAGTTGAAGTGGGACACAGTACCCCCTTTTCTATAACACATTTTCCCCATCATACCTCATAGGATATTTAGAAACTATACCCCCCTTTTCTGACATGAACCCTTTCTTACACCACAAAAGACAATGGACTAACACCCGAGCCGTTTACCACACATGTCCCTAACACACGGGTCAGGCAGAGTCAGGCAATTGGCAATAACTACGCACACCTGACAGCCCTTTCCCTTCCCCACAGGGATAAAAGGCAGAGCACAAGAGCACACTTTGAGCAAGGCCAACCGCACGAGGAAGTAGCCATTCCAGACTGGCAGACATAAACCAGGCTGCCCAGGAGCAAGCCTTTACCACATGGTGCTGTATGATGATGTGTTAAAACATGTTTTAAATGTGTGTTACTGTTTGGGATAATTTTTAAAATGTCTTTAATTTAAATTTTAGGTTGGGTCTCTGTCGGGTGAGGTAACGTCACTGATATGGAGATGTTAACCTCCTGTGGAGTGCTTGATACTGCCTCTGGCAAAGTGTTTCTTATCACATATGAGATTTCTTTATAGCGCATGTGAAAAATGTCAGTATGTCCTGATTATGGTGTCACGCATTGATGACTGTACATAAGATACTACGCTGTGAAAAAAAAACTCCTGATGTTTATGCACTTTGTGTACCCCATCTTTTTCACACTCCATTAAAAGAACACAGTTTAGAAGATGGCCAAACAAATATTTACTATTCATTACAACTAGTATGCTTCTCCCCCTGCTGGACTTGGTGTAATCTCCACTTTTCTCATACTGCATAATGCCTAAAATTAGTGGACCCAGGATTAGCATCAAGATGATAGAGCTTTTTGGCAATGGGTAGTCAATTACAGAAATCCAAAAATGTGTTGCAACTTTTCATAATGCGGCCCACCATCTGTAGGAAAATATTTGGAAAGAAAAGTATGCTCAGATAGAAATGGGTCAGTCTAAAAACAAACATGTGAGCTGCAGACTGCACACAGCATCTTAAAATACATGTTCATGGAAAATGTGCGATGTTCGTAGCCCATCTAAAATAAAAGTATATGTCCTACATTGTTTGACAAGGCACAACAATGAATTTTTGAGTTACATGGAAGAATCCAGCAAACCTTTATTAAAACAAAACACATTCCAATCTGAGACGAAAAGCACAGCATATAAAATAACAAAAATTCAGAGTTTGTCCTGCATTTGCAGCTTGTGTTTGTTTTTATTTCTTTTATATGATTAAACGTTTGTATTTTGAAATCTACAGATGTGGAGAATATGGACCCTTAATAGAAATGTGATCACAAAGAAAACATTAAAATGTTGTTCTTTTTTAAGGTGACCATTTCAACATGGAGAATAAAAAGACTTTTCAAGGCTGCAATTGTGAATGGAAGATTTCCAAATGGTATTCCTTCCTGCCCCTGGCAACACAGCAAGAACATGACTGGGGGTGGTTTTCTATCATGCTCTTACCTTCTGCCTTCTGCGAGAATGCCATGAGTCCACCACTTATTTCACCAGGACACACAAAACTGGGATAATGCATAGTCTTGAGGGGGGCCAATTAAGGCAGTGGTGATATTTTGGTGATATTTGGTGTCCTACTGCCACCTCCTTCTTCCCCATGTTATGGGTTGAAATACGTGATGTGTTGGATCTGTGAAAGAATAATGGGCTAAACTCTCCAATAACCCTTTTCCCAGCGTTTCACCAGTATTCCCCTCCAAAATGAATCCATACCATTTAATAACTCTTGGGGGAAGAGGTGATAGCAGTGAAAAGGCTCTTTCACACAGTTAACTGCACTGCATGAACCAAATGTAGTTCAGCTGTTCTGGGCCTTAGAGGACTTGGATTGTTCTTTCAGGTTTTCATCCTCCTGTGTTCTCTATAAGAATTGTGCATGTCCAAGGTGCGGTATTGTGTCTCTATCCACCTGCTGTGTTTTCCCTATTATCTTTTTAGTGGTTATGTATCTAACTGCAATCCTCATGCTTTTCCTAAGTAACTTATTTTTTCCTTTTCCCAGGTACTGTGACGAGGAGAGCCGCTGTGGAGGAATGAAACGGGACTTCGCTATGTAATAAAGTAATCTGATTTCAAGCAGCAAGAATTATAGTCTGATTACAATGCAGCTCCCTTAAATTAAATGCTGCTTAATGTACTCTTGTTCATCAAGTAATGCACAGTGCGCAGGCTGAGAGCTTAGCTCCCCTTCAGAATGCGATATTAAAGTCCTTTGATATTTGCACTTGTAACGCATGGAGCATGGTGCAGCCCTTCCGTTGACTAACATGGTGCCTTCTGTCCACTGAACTACAGGCAGAGCGAGGATTACAGCAGTCTGGTACAAAATACATTGCAAAATGGCTTCCTAACAAAAGGTGTAGCATGCTTGTGGTTTTGGTTTGTAAATTCCTGCATGCCTCCGTACTGCCCTTCCTTGTCTCAGTCTTTTGGTCTGCCGTAAGGAGGTCCAGGTGGGAAGGCTCCTGACATTTGCCTTCCCATGAAAGAAATTAACTCAAGGCTTACAAACTGAACTATGAAACCTGATGACTCTCAAAAAGCCAGGCTGTGCAATGAAAACAATTGATACCCATTTACGTCTTGCATCTGTGTATGTGCTTGGACCTAAATCTTTAAATATGCATTAAATTCATCCTGACCAGTGGTCCCTTCTCAGCTAATCTGATATTTCAATCAGCCAGGCCTCTCCTGAAAGAAACTCTTCACACCTTCAAAGACTGAACGTCTGCCTTAAGTGATAGGAAGGAACCGTGTAATCCTTGAAAAATTCAAGGAAGCAGGACTAAAGGAAATGAAAAAACCTTAGAAGCTTAACTACAAAGAATATTTGCCACAGTGACCGAGCATTCATGGGAGCCATACATTCCCTAACTCTAAGCTGAAAGGAACTCACACCATATGTTCTGTTGCTGGGCAGAAACACTATGTTGAATGTCATGTAATTGTGAGTAAAGTGGAAGAGAAAAAAATGCCTTTTAAATTTTACATTGGGATTCACTATTTCACTTCTGAATTCTGAACAAAATGTCATAGAGAACTACACTCTTTTAAATGTTCAACTTCAAAGGCCCTATTAGATGGTCATAAAACAATTATTGTTTTTAAGTTATCTTCATTATGCAATTTAGGTACATTTGTATAGATTCATGCACAAACGGCACACCATTGATTCATATATCCTAGTGTCCATGCTAGAGGGTCCATTATTCTGAGATGGAAAAATAATTTGTGTACAAAAGTATCGGAGCAATGAAGACAAAAATCTATAACACAAACTTCCCATGTCGTGCTGAGATGGAAATTGCATTATTTGATTTCCCTAAGTGAAAGCAATCTGATTAACTGTATGTAATATAATCATGTGTGCGCATTGAAAAACACCCAGGGCTGTGCCATTTCCTCCAATGTTTTGCTGTCAAACTGCTGTAGCTCACAAATATTTAATAATAATATAGGATAACCATACATTTTCTGTTTCAGTACATGTAACTCCATAGAATGAGTCAAAAAGCACATCTTTGTGTCTGAGGTTGCATGACATAATTCAATATGGTGGGCAAATATAACTGTTAAGAGTAGGTTGCACTTTCAGAATACTATGTGCTCAGTAGGGAGAAGGCCAACTTTCATGCATTTATTTTTTTGGTTTTAAAGCTATATAAGTGCATCCAATGAGCGTGAGTCGGGGGTCACCTCGAAAACTCACCAAAATATCACAGAATTGTCAAAAAGGAGTGTACGCCACTGCAAGAAGTAACAGAGTTTTATTCAGGGCCCCAGATACAATTCAAACAGATCATGGAACAGAACTGCATGAAAATGCACTTTCAAAGAAATGCCCCTACATCTAGAACTTTCATACAATGCAAAGTAATTAGTGTTTGTGATCGTGCGACATGAAGAAATCCCCCCCAAAAAATCTGATTGGTGTTCGCACTTTGAACCCTTATAGAAGAGCATACATTATGTTCAATAATTTGGTCCACAAACCTTCCCACACCTCCCTCAATTGCAACATGTGACATCACAATCCACTCCCAATTCCCACAGCACAAAGTTAATTAATTGAAACATTTGAGACAATCAATGGAACTTTAACCAACTGCCCTGGTTGCCTCATCCTGGTTCACATGAGAAATTATCACCACCATGTCACCGCCAGAGACTTGAACTACAGACGCACTGCTACACAACTTAAGAGTAATTTGAAACCGTTGTGTTTCTTTTCGGCTCCATTAGAAAAATCATATTTTATAAATGATTTTGAAATTGAGCGTTTTGTCCAACCACTAAGTTTGATCATACTCACCTGTGCCCCTGTATTTATGGATTCGTTTTATTATGGATTGTATTTCAGAGATATCAGAAAGAGCCCCCTTCCCTTTTACAGTGCCATTCTCGCAGCTGATAAGTGCATTCCTTTATACCGCGTAGAACTTGCAAACCTTTTTTTCAAGTCACACATATTATTAAAAAAGTAAAAGTAGAACACCAATAATTTAAAAGCATCATTATAGAAAGAAGGTTTTGCTTAGGGGCAATATAATGCACAGGAACATTATATATTCGAAGTCGTTCTGGGTAGTCTTACATACATTTCAAAATGGCCACATTGTTTTCTCCATTAGTAAATGGTTGGTTCTGCTATATTTGCTTAGTCATCAGACAATTATCAAACGTGTTTTTCTCTGTAGCTGAGTTAATGTGTCATATGGTCTGTGTATCTGACCTTTGACCTTAACATGCACAACATGAAATGTTTTTAAAGCCATATCTTTGTAACCCTGCATCTCTTTGTCTTAATTGTGGTGTCTTCTGAAAGTAAATGACAAGCTCTCCATAATCCAATAACCTAATAGGCTTGAGAGGTTATGAAATTTGAGCTTTGACCTGAAATAATGAAGTGCAAAGTACTTTTTTGTTAATAATGGTACAACCATTTCACCAATTTTGACAAGTGTGGTATCTCCTCAAGATACCTAAATTGTGCTTTTTCATTTATGGATCAGATAAGGTCTGGCGTTTTGCCATTTGACCTTAGAATCCCCCACCCAAAAATGTTTATTGTTGTTGTTCCGCTACCATTTAGCACATTTATGTAAGAGAGGTGTTATTGGAATGGTCATGCTGAGTACTTTGTCTTCTAGACATCAGGTAGGGGTTATACGTTTGACTGTTAACCTTAGAATGAGCATTTTCAAAGTATTTCTGTAATTTCTCAGAATCCATTCATTTGATTTAGATGAGTGGGGTTTCACAGAAATGGTTATGGTATGTGCTACTTATCAATGGGGCAGATAGCCAGAGTGACCTTTTCTTTTGACCTTTGATCACAGAAAAATTATTCTAATGCTGATTCTTTTGCTATATCATCACAGCTCTTGAACGGATTTCGATAAGTGTGAAGCCAACATGTATATACTATCCCATGTATTGGCTATATAAGTCAAGAGGCAATTATTGTTGACACTCACAAGAAACAGCAAATACATCACAGTCGAGAAACCCATCCCTTTACTCCAACCTATCATTGACTTCACACCCACCATCACCAACCCCACAGAATTAGTAGACCTTTACAACACAACCATTCTTAAGGCCATCAACACTGTAGCACCACTTAAATTCCGAAAAGCCAAACCACGAGCACACCTCAACTTCTGGTTCACACCTGAATTAAAAACTCTCCACAAAAACAAAAGACATGCCGAATCAGCCTGGAAACAGTCCCCCTCTGCTAATAATAAAAAATCCTATTCCTTAGCCTCTAACACCTACAAGTCAGCTATCATCCAAACAAAAACAACTTGTATAACGAGAGAATTAGCAAAGCCAAATTCAACACCAAAGAGCTTTTCAATATCCTTTGAGACCTCGAGTCCCCATCTCCCATACCCGACACATGCACCGAAGACATCTCTTGATGTACTAACATACAAGAAGCACTCCTTGGCAGAATTGCTATGTTACAATCCAAAATCGAGTCAAAGAAAGAAAGCCTCACCTTCACTAACAATCCCACCTCACCCACCCCCACCACACGATTGGATAATAATGACCTATTTGAATTCTCCACCATCACTACAAAGGAGGTTGAAGATATAATAAACTCTCCTAAATCCTCCAAATGTCAAGGAGACATCTACCCAGCCCCAGTTATCAAAGATGTGGCCAAACACCTTGCCCCTTTCATCAACTCTCTTAAAAACTCATCCTTCACATCCATTATATTACCCAATAGCTTTAAGGACTCTTGGGTTTTACCTCCACTCAAGAAAGCCACTCTAGACCCCACCGTACCCACCAATTACAGACCAATTACTACTGTGCCCTTCCTGCTAAAAATCCTCGACAGAGCTGCCTACCTGCTGATTCAGAACCACCTAGGGAAAAATAACTTGCTAGGACTAAGACAATCGGGCTTCCGACCCAAACACGGCACAGAGACAGCCTTGATCCATCTCAAGACACAAATGGACAATCTCAAAGACAATGGCAAACTAGCCCTTCTTCTCTTCCTCGACCTTTCAGCCGCTTTTGATTTGGTAAACCACGATATTCTCTGCAAACATCTAACCTCAGCAGCCAAATTCTCTAACAAGGCTAATGCCTGGATCCAGTCCTTCCTGAATAATAGATCCATGAGGGTGTTTGCTCCCACGGCAGCCGCTGAACTGGCCCCTGTCACTTGCGGCGTCCCCCAGGGCTCCTGTGTTTAGCCCACATTATACAATGTGTTTACGAAACCTCTCTTCGACATAATGGACCATTTGGGTGTCATCTACATGAATTACGCAGATGACACTCAAATACTCATCCCACTAACAGGTGACTATTCCACTGACAACACTGTACTCAACAACATTTACTCCATTATCCAAGAATGGATGGCCAAATACGGACTTTGCCTCAATGACGACAAGACTGAGCTTCTTCTACTAGGCTCCCAATCAAGACTCAACAACCTCGACAAACTATACCAGACATTCACCATTGACGGTAACAATATCCCTGTCTCCAACAGTGTTAAAACTCGGGATTTACCTTGATTCCTCCCTCACATTGACTAGACAAATCAACGCCATCTCATCTGCCACTGCTTACACATGTAAGCTCATCAATGCCAGCAGACCTTACCTCTCGACCCCTAACTGTACTACGCTAGCCAGAGCACTAGTACTCTCAAAAGTCAACTTCGTAATGCTCTCTATTTGGGCACCAGCCAAAAGAACATCAACAAGCTCCAAGTTATCCAAAATAACGCACTAAAATCAGCATTGAACATACCCAAACACGAGCACATCTCTAACGCTAGACGCTCCACTCAATGACTATCCATACCTCAGAGAATCAAATACAAAACACTCTCTCTCACACACAAATGTCTATCTAACCAAGCACCTAGATACCTCTCGGACAACTTCACGTTTCACACCCCATCTCGCCTAACCAGATCAGCCCAAAGACAGTGCTTAAATATCCCCAGATTTAAGCTCCAAAAAGCAGGCGGCACAAGCTTCATTGTGCTCGCCTCAAAACTCTGGAACTCCCTTCCAACCGATCTCAGAGCCGAACCTTCCTTTCACCGCTTCAGACACAGAGCCAAAACATGGCTTACATGCCAAAGAAGCCTAAAACACCAACTTATTACTAACGTCTTAACCTCACAAAGGTATATATTCAACCTTGTGCAACCACCTGTATATATTTTTGATGTCTATACCACGAGAAATTGATTGTATAATTCATTTTTACCTGTAATGCCTGTTTTGTACTATTTTTGCAACTCTGTAACCTTGCTAAGAGCCTGGATGCCCCAGGCCAGGCGGCGCTATACAAATAATAAACTAAACCAAACCTTTGTCATTTAGAACAATCATTCTCAATGTGTTTTTTCAGTTGCTTTCTAACAGTGGAATCGATATAGACAAATGTGGTGTCATCTCAAACCCATGGTACATTCCTTCCTATAAATGGTACAGGTAGGTTGAGATGCTTTGACCTCAAAAACATTCAACTAGAAGTTTTTTGTTTTGTTTTTGCTCTGCTAACACGTTGAACGTTTTCTCAAGTGAGGTGTTGCTGGAATGGTTATGCCATGTACTTTGTCTTCTAGGCATTGCGTTGGGTTTAGGGGGCAGGACATTTGACCTTTTACCTCAAAATTACTGACCCCAAAGTATGCTTTTTGTTTTGTTCAACAACCACAGACCAGATCTACATTACAGATATGCCACTGTAATAGCCATTACATGTCGGTTTTCTTTGATGTCCCAACTAGTACAAAGGTTTATGACTTTGGACCTTTGAGCTCAAAAAAGGCATTCTCAAAATGTGTCTTTTTTGTTATTTGTTTAGGAACCATTCACTCTACTCAAATAAGCGAGGTGCCACACGAAAGGATAGATCATGTGCTTTCTCATCAGCGGAGCACATTGTGACAGGCTAATTAAGCTTCCCGTTGATCTCAAAATATTGATTTGCATTATTGTTTTCAATTTCTTTTTCTCAATCTTAGGATGGAATTAAACATGCTAAGAATGTGGCACGTATCTTCCAATGTATGGGTCAATGATGACATTTGACCTCTGAACAGTCAATGCCACAATTTTTGGGAATGTTTTTAAGCAATTCTTTCTCCAATTAGAAGAATGTTTAGTGGTTGGAAATTTCATGGTGTCTGCGTTTCCATGAAGGGGTCAAATATGTTTACTGTTTATATTTGACTTTTGGAATATATTAATCAGACTCCTCTCATCCCTTATTAAGTTTTTTATTTTTATTCCGTCACCCATTTTGATTTATTTACCCTCCTCAATATCTTTCCTAGACTGGTAAACATTTCTTTATCACAGTAATTCTTCTCCTATGATGTATATATGTTCTTAATCTAGTTTGGGAAGAGAAGTGAGCAAAGAAGGAGGGAGGGATGAATGGTGGAGTGATGTGGAGGGAGAGGAAGGACAAGAAGAAGTGCGATTGAGGGAGAAACACTGAGGAACGTAGTGGAATGTGAGTGGGAGAAATGGAAGGTGGAAAGGGAATAGGATGGAAAACTATTGGCATAGCTTGAAAATTGAAAACTGTACACTGCAGACCCCTGAACAAGAAGTCTTGAGTTAAATCCCAGTTGATCATGCCCTAGGAATAAAAGGCACGTACCTTTTAGTCAACATGCATGTATTAATTGAGCTATAAAAACCAAGGAAAAGCCAAGAGTAATAGAGAAACAAGGCCAATAGTGTGATAACATCAGTCTACTGATCTTTCATTCCTTCCTGCCCAAGCCTTTCTATTCCATTGCGTCCCCTCCACCTTTGAGACCCACACACATTACATCCACTCCTTCCTACCACCATTCATATTCATCACCACTCCCATGCAATGCACCCCCACCATGTCTTTGCAGTCTGTCTGTGGAGATTCAGGATTTATGAGTGCTCTCCTGTGAGAAGTGGGCAATGTGGCCACCATGCCTTACACCATCTTAGCTCGAGAGCGCTCCAGCAAAGCCTCTCTGAACCCTGTGGCTACCCACAGTAGCCTGCAGAGGAAGGGCATGGGGGCCTGGCACTTTGTTGGGAAAGGCATACATTGAAAAGTTGCAGACTCAATGTTCAAGAACCAGAGATTCCACACCAGCAGCCGAAGTCAAAATTCTTTCTTGAATGAGCAGAACATTCTATTTTTGGAAATTAAAAGGATTATTTAACAACAATTAATTTTACACTTATATAGCAATCATTGTGCTCACAGACATATTCCCAAGTGCCACCTGTCATTTTCTGGTGAAAGCAGAAATGGTGATGTTGAATCAAAAGCCCAGCAAAATACTCATCAAAATACTCACTGAATGTTATGGCCCTGATCTTTATCGAAGTTGATAGAAATACAGATGTAGTCAATACATTAAAAACGGATCAAACATTACATGTTCTGCTGCCAGAATTCATCAAAGCTTTGAAGTTACTGCTGACTGTACCAGTAACATGTTCAGCATAAAGAATATGCTCTTCACTTAGGCAATTAAATACCTATTTAAAGGTCCACAATGCCACAGGTGCGATTGAACAATGTCTCAGTTTTAAATTGTCACTCTGAAAGCACTATTATGGATGAAGTTATTAAGCGAGCAACTGTACGTGTAAACACATTTGTATGCAAGGATTGCATGTAATAGTTCTAATTGAAATAATTTGTGTTTACATTATGAAAGATTTTTGTACTATTGTCGTGAAAAATATACAAGGAATTGTATGCTCCTTTGGACACCTTAATACAGAAACCTATGTTTTAAACAAATACTTTTAGGTGTTCACAACTTGTTAGTTCACATCTTGATACTTTTACAACATGTGAGTTTAGGATTCATTATACATTTTAAACCATCTGAAGATAGGGACGTGACTAGGTAGAAAAGAGTTAGAGCACAGAAATGAATCCTAGAAAAAGTCCCTACTTCTTAATAAGTCCAGCCTTGGTAGGAAGTGAGGACTAGTATCCACTGTGAAGGTGTATATAACAGTATTAAATGTTTTAGTATGATAATTATCTGTGGTTTTACATTGATGAAAGAATGTCTAAGGCCAATGTAAATAACCATTTGTACACATTCTGTCTAACATGTATTGTTTAGGGAGCTCTGAGTCTGTTTAAATTCAACCTACACCCCTCTCACATCCTTCTAAATCCAAGTCTTGCTGTTCAGTAACACCACCCTCTGAGAGTTTGGCTAGACATTAGCGTTTTTCTTGATCATCAGAATAGAGTATCCTAAGAATCCTCCCTCGGCTTGAAGCCTCAGCGCTCGCCCATCCCACATCTAATAACCCCAAAGAGCTGGTAGAGATCTACAACACCACTCTGAAAGAGGTTCTAGACGCAATAGCCCCACTAGAATTAAAAAAAGCCAAACACACACTTCATGCCAATTCATGGTTCACACACGAACTCAAAGATGCTCGAATAACAAAAAAAGCAGCATTGAAATCCTGCCAAACGAATCCCTCCACCACCACTAGAGACACGTACCTCACAGTTGCCAAACAATACAAACTGGCCATCACCAAAGCCAAAGCCGCCACCTACAACTCCAGAATTGAAAAAGCAAACTCCCAATCGAAGGAACTATTTTCCATCTACAACGAACTGACAATTCCCCCCACCTCCACACAACCCACCGAGAAAGACGAAACATGGTGTAACAACATCCAGCACGCCATGCTAAACAAAATCAAAACACTTCAGACCAAAATCAAGTCCCAATTTGACAAACTGCCCAAAGCGCCACCACCCACTACAAATCCTCTGGCAATATCACGAACTCCAGACACCCTGCAGGGCGCAAACAAACCCACACCGTTTGCATTCAAACAAGTCACCATCCCTGAAGTCCTAAAGATCATGAAACAGACCAAACCTTCTCTATGTAAAGGGGACACATGCACAGCTAATATAGTCAAAGACTGTGCCACCGCCTTAGCCCCTTTCATCACTACCTTCATCAACGCCTCCTTCGCCAACAGCACAGTCCCGTTTGCCCTTAAGGAAGCCTGGGTACGACCACTTCTAAAGAAACCCACCCTGGACCCTGACTCCCCTAACAACTACTGTCCAATCACAACAGTACCATTTTTGTTGAAAATTCTTGACAAGGCTGGCTACTTACAGATCCAATCCTACCTGGAAACTCATAACATTCTAGGTAAAAGGCAATCCGGCTTCCGCCCCCGTCACGGTACTGAATCAGCCTTATTAGACCTCAAGAACCAACTACTTGAAGCCATGGACAAAGGCAAAACCTCACTCCTATTACTCTTGGATCTATCGGCGGCCTTTGACCTGGTTGACCACAAGATCCTGTGTAAACACCTCATTGACACTGCCCACTTCTCACAAGAAGCCACTGCATGGATCACCTCGTTCCTAGAGGCTAGAGCCATGAGGGTATTCTCCGACCATGCCTCAGCCTCGCCATCACCCATCGAATGTGGAGTGCCACAAGGGTCTTGTACCTCCCCCACTCTCTACAACCTATTCACCCTTCCTCTTTTCAGTGACTTAGAAGATTTCGGCATAGCATTCACCAACTATGCCGATGACACTCAAATTCTTCTCCCACTGACAGTAAACTATGAACAAGATCTTGACACCCTCCAGAAGACTTATGCACACATCCATGCATAGATGGCAGCTAATGGTCTGTGTCTAAATGGGGAAAAGACAGAAATCCTACTAGTAGGCCCAGAAGAATCTCTAAAAAAACTAGACGACAAATATAGTTCCTTCACCATAGAGAACTCTATTATCAGAGCCGCCACTGCTGTGAAAACTCTTGGTGTATATTTAGATTCCACCTTATTAATGGACAGACAAGTTAGTGCCATCTCATCTTCAGCCGCACTTACTACCAAAATCATAAATGCAGTAAAACCTCACCTATCACCAAAACACTGCCTTAACATAGCGAGAGCTACAATTGGCACAAAACTCGACTACTGTAACTTTTTACTCCTAGGCACTTCCGCAAATAACGTCAACAGACTTCAAATGGCACAAAACAGCGCCCTCAGAGCCGCCCTTGTATCCTGAGGAGAGAGCACATCCCACAGGCAAGGAAAGACGCCCACTGGCTTCCTATCAAGGAACACATCACATTTAAGGCCCTCACTATCACCCACAGATGCCTTGCCCTGACAGCCCCTGCATACCTAGCAGAAAGAATTCACCAAGCCCCAGCACACAGACCAATACGTGATCAATACGCTCGCTTGCTTTCCGTCCCAGCCTTCAACAGAGCCAAAGCGGGCGGCACAAGCTTTGAAGTCCTAGCACCAAAAGCTTGGAATGCGCTCCCACGTAACCTAAGAAATGTACAATCCCTCACAACCTTCAGGAAGGTGCTAAAAACTAATCTCATCAACTAGTCTATTGCCAAATGTACTGCCTCTAATACTGCTCCTATGTAACCCTGGAACGCTGTCATGTTTCCTTTTTACCTGTACCACTGCCTATGAATTATCTCTACCATGTCATAAGTGAATATTCTGTAACAGCGCCACGATGCCCTCGGGCCGCTGGGCACTTTATAAATTCAAATAAATAAATAGGGTAGCCTCTCAGAATATGCCCACAGGGCAATTGTTGGAATCCATCTTAACACACATCATACCTTTCCTTTGTAAATCATATAGCAAGCTGTATGAAAGCAATGTATAGTTTCTAAAGTGACTACACTCCACATTCAACTGTCCCCCTCACCCATCTTTCTTCTACCTCAACCACACCATAGGCTCTCTTCCATCACCATAGGCTCTCTTCCATAGAAGGAACTTCAGAGAACAATTAGATTGTATATAACCCCCGCCAAACCTCAGAATATTATTCCGCCTTCCCCTAATCCTGTTACCAGCTGACCAAACTATATTAAAAAATGT